>NW_019525072.1:498488-499836 GCF_002814215.2 Seriola lalandi dorsalis | reverse complement strand
GGGGGGGGGTGGGGGGGGATCTGTGGCGTAATCGAGGCGATGTGCTTTTCAGCTTGAGCAGCAGTACATTACACAACATGGTGAGGGTGAGGAGAACAGAGTTTCTTCACAATTGTCTACTTTGGGGATAAATTTCCATCCATGTGTTGCTGTTGTCTGTGTCGTTTTCAATCTCCCCCAGGTTTATGAGTTTGCAGTGAAGGAGGTCTTGATCCATCGTGTTCCTTTGGAGGACGGAGGCATCTCGCCCCAAAAGAAGAAGAGGAAACACAGGCAGGATATCACCAGTTATTCTCCCTCTCTTGCCAACCCTTTGCTGAATGATGGAAACATGATCTCTTGCAAAAAGGGAGCTTGGCCTTCAGTGAAACTGAATAGATGAAGGTTAAAATAAATGAAGTCATGCAGATAAAAATGTATTCCGCACTGCTGCATGTGTTGATCTTCTTGTCACATCTAAATATTTGTCACTTAATAATCCATCAACAGTGATAAATGTGGAACCAGTCAGATGACTTTTTAACTCGAACCCTTTTTCCTTGTGTTTGTTTGCGGTGGCAGGTTATGGGCAAAGATTCAGCTGAAGAAAGGTACGTTCATCCCACAGTAAAACATCACAGTGTGACTATTACTACATTGTGCCCTCTGAAATACAATACAGCTTACTGTGCCAGTCTGAGGGCTTTGTCCTCTGTTGCTCCAGATAACACATCCAATCAGGTGTACAACTACCAACCATGTGACCACCCTGACCATCCATGCGACAGCTCCTGCCCATGTGTGATGACCCAGAATTTCTGTGAGAAGTTCTGTCAGTGCGAGCACGAGTGTGAGTGTCACCTTTTTTTCTTTTTTTTCTTTTTCACCTGTGTCATCAATCTCTCCCTTATCTGTTTTCCTCTTCCTTACACAAACAATAACACAAAAGCAGCCTGCTCTGCCCCGTGAAGCTAAAAGAAAATTATTTGTCACCACATTTTCCACTGGAAGCTCTCAGTAGCATTTTTTTTTTGCCAGGCCACAATAGAGCAGGGCGGCAGAATGGAAAATGATTCTGCAGTGTTCTGGCAGTGGTCAGAGGAGAAGCCGTCCTCTGGCGGGGATAGGTGGGTGTCTGTTTAACGCAGGGCTGTGTTCACAATGAGGCATTCGCTGCTGCAGCAGCAGTGACCCAAAACTGTGTTTTCCAAAATGGCCACATGGTGGAGGAAAGCATTTTGTATTTTGGCCTCTGGAGAGTTTACACCAGAGGAGGAGGATAAGACGAAGTAAACATTTTGCTATGGTTTGAAAAACGATGGTTTTGCCTAATTTATTCATCAGTTGTGGTTCAGTCACCCCCCCACCC
>NW_019525072.1:480307-498468 GCF_002814215.2 Seriola lalandi dorsalis | reverse complement strand
CTCCTCCTCCTCCTTACCCGACTGTTACCTCGCCTTTTCCCGTAGCTGAGGAGAGCCGGGGCCAAACAGGAAGCAGACCTCGGTTTGCACATGTGTGTGCTCTAAAGACTTGGAAAGGAATCAAAGGGATGTGACAGGCTCTGTGCCTGATATACAACATCATCTCCAACATCAGTATGAGTCAGGCAGTTCTAGCTAAACAGTGTTTGATGATACAGACATATAAAACCCACACAGGCCGGGAAAGGGAGCTTAAAACGGCACGACAGGGGAAGACAAACGCTGCCTGGAGCTCTTGTTATGGACAGTTTTCCCCAAGCAGAGGCTGCTGGAAAGACATTTTGGTTATTCCTGCCTGATCCTTCCGCTCATCTGCCCAGAGGGTGTTATGTTTCACTCTGCAAAATTGTATTTGAGCATATCTGCCAGCAGAGGTCTCCGATGAGCTTCTCAGCATTACTCAGCCACTGAGCCTCCATGCTGCAGCTGCATTTTGAGATGGAATTATTTATCATAATCATATTGTGTTCTGCCAAGTTATGTAATGTATTATATTTCTGCATATATTTCCGCATGCAGTTTGCCCATAAACCCTCTGCATGTTCCCCCGTCTGAGCAGCTCCATGTCTAAACATTTTCTAGGCCAGAACCGCTTCCCAGGCTGCAGGTGTAAGACTCAGTGTAACACCAAACAGTGTCCCTGCTACCTGGCTGTGAGGGAGTGTGACCCAGACCTGTGCATGACCTGCGGTGCTGCGGACCACTGGGACAGCAAGGTGGTCTCCTGCAAAAACTGCAGCATCCAGAGAGGCCTAAAAAAGGTACGCAAAGACACTTAAAGGACCCGATAGATAGATGTTTGTAATCTCTTATTCTGGATACAACTTAACTTTAGATCACTCATATGCTACTTCCCCTTTAGCACTTGTTGTTGGCTCCATCAGATGTCGCCGGGTGGGGCACCTTTATCAAAGAGCCTGTTCAGAAGAATGAGTTCATCTCAGAATACTGCGGCGAGGCAAGTCCATACAGTTTAGTCTGATTAAAATGATTTGGTTCATGAGCTGTCAGCTTGATTTAAGTTTTATGTTTGTTATGAATATGTATGTGTGTGTGTGTGTGTGTGTGTGCATGAGCAGCTGATCTCTCAGGATGAGGCAGACCGGCGCGGCAGGATCTATGACAAATACATGTCCAGCTTCCTTTTCAACTTGAACAATGGCAAGTATTCCCCACTCCTCCTTTAACGTCACCTGCCCGCCATTCCACTGTAACAGTATATTAAGCAATCCTTAATATACTCTGTGTGTATGTCTCTCAGCAGACTTTGTTGTGGATGCCACACGAAAGGGGAACAAAATCCGCTTTGCAAATCATTCAGTTAATCCCAACTGCTACGCGAAAGGTAAAGATGACTCAGTTGTTCTGCTGTGAAGGATGAAAGCAGTGTCCTGTTGGCTGATGTTTTGTTTACTGACGTTGCAGTGGTAATGGTGAACGGAGACCATCGCATTGGAATCTTTGCCAAACGAGCTATCCTGCAAGGAGAGGAGCTTTTCTTCGACTACAGGTAGAGTCACGGGCCTTTTTGTGACTCTACAGCAGCTTCAAAGTAAAAAAAAAAGAAGAAAAAAAAGACAAGGCCACTGTACATTGTGCCTGAATTATCGGTGTCTGCAGATACTGTGTACTAACACTCTTTACTTCATCTTCTACCCACAGATACAGCCAAGCCGATGCCCTAAAATATGTGGGGATAGAGAGGGAGGTAGACATGACTTAGCTGCACCTGCTGCCTACCTCCATAACCTGCCCTTAACTCCTCAGCCACCCACTAATGCTTCTGTCCCTCTCTGCAGCGTCACATCTAGCTGACGAGTTTTCTATGAACAGTCACTGTCTCTGCCCTCTCTGCTGCACTTCCAAAAATAGAAAGTCCCTCCGTGCTGTTTGCAGGTGCTGCCGCTCTGCAGACTCACCGTACCACCTCCTTCAGTGACAGCCGTCAGCTCTCCCCCCTCCCTCATCTGTCCGAACCCACCCACCTACCTGCAAGACTGTATACACCAAGCTTATGAAACTTAACTATTTAAAGTGGAAATACTATTAATCCACATTGCACATTGTTTTTTTTGTTTTTTTTTTGTTCCATCTTGTCAAAGCAAAGAGGCTGCGATGCAGTGTGTTACTCTCTCAGTAGTTTTGTTACCGTACTTATAGACCGGCTTTTGTTTGATCTCTCAATACATAATGCAAGCTTCTCCATCATACCTAACGATCAGTGAAATGCATGTGCTGTTGTCTCTTGGATAAACAGACCATTAAACATGTTAGCCACAGCATTAGCTTCAGTCAGATGCTGCTTTGCTCTGAGCAGTCACTCAGTATTGTAGTGTGATGTTACCCTCTGGTTGTTTTTTGGAAGAACTTGACCAGGTGTGTTCCTCTGTGAACCATCACCATCACATCTCTATGGTAAAAATAAGTTATTGTGCATTTATATCATTGTTCTGCAAATAAAATAAAAAAAAATAAAAAAATAAAAAATAGGCAACCAGACGAGGAACCGACTGACTGAATGTAACCCGTAGATAATGGTGAAGAGATCTCATCCCTCCTTTGGTTTTTACTCATCAACTCATTCCGTTGGTACTCTGAGCAACGTACACGCACATCACAACATTTCTCATCATGTTTACATGATCTTTGAAGCCTTCACACTTTGTGAGGCAATTTATTCACAAATGAGCAAGTCACAGAGTTAATGTCTTCCTTGACGAATTGTATAAGTGCCAAATGTTTCCACGCAGAAAAAGGCTGACACAGTGTGGATGTGTTGCAGATTGAACAGGTGTGTTAAAGGTAACTTATAGCAATGGGAAAAAACAAAATTATCAGTGTATGACCAAATATTAAAAGTCCCCCACATGTGAATGTAAAATATCATTTAACATCTTTTCTTTATTTTTATATGTCCTGATTTGTTACTCACTCTTTCATTTATAAAACATTAAAGCCCACTTTGAAATGAGATCTTTCTCAATAGAGATGAACAAAAATGGAGTTTACTGCTATGTACAGTGTATGCCTATAAAAATAAAACTTTAACTTTATACATTATAACATGCTGTCCTGGTCTTTATGTGTGTCAACCGCAAATGAAACAACACGTCAACAGTTTTACTTCAAGCGTCTTTTATTGAGGTGACAGGTCGGCTTTGCCTTGATTCACACAGTAATGGTCATATACAGTGAAAGTATTACAAAACAAAATCGAGCGAGTTACTGAAGAACAAGAAGAAAAAAAAAACATTTCTAAATTTCAGTGTGGTCACAAACACAACTGTAATCATCATTTCAGGTACTTGTTGCAGAAGGATTCAATTTGATGGTGCAGAGGATTCTTAACCTGGTGGAACCCACCCACTCCTCACTCTGGTGTTTCATCATCTGACTTCATAAATGATATCACTGCCGACCGGGTATCTGCTGATTCATATGAACAACTGTTAAAAAGTCTTAAGGCTTTTATAGGTACTAAAATCTTATAATATGTGTATAGAACATGACACAAGATAACATGCAAATCCTGAACCTAATTCAACTTTATACCCCTTTGAATATGCTTTCCTCTTAAATTTAGATTCTAAAGTTAATCTTTAACCAACATTTAACTCCACTAAGCATTAAACAGCACTCAGTAAATGTCACATTCTGCGGAATCAGCAGATACCCTGTCCGAGCTAACAACTTCCTGCTGGTTTGCTCCCTCTACTGGTCATTTTAATCCCTTTTTACCCCACACCCTTGCCTCCATTAACAGGAAGCAGGCTGCACACTTCCAAGATCAATTCAGCACGGAATCAGTGTGTTTGTAATTTCACTAACCACCACAGAAGAGCCACACTGAGCTTCACCCAGGCCTTGTTTCTGTTTCATTTAATACCGTTGGTGCACTACAATAAGTGAGCTGGATAGTTGGCATCAGTGCACATTTGTTTGCGTGTTTTTTTTGTTTTTTTTTTGATCAGTCATTATGTAACATCGGTAAGTTGTATCTCGGTGGGCACAATACACAAACACTTAAATATCCAGTCAGTCACACACATACACACACTCCAGGGACCACGCATGAATAAACTAGTGAGTTAGTAATGAAATGACACTGCTAGGCTGAATCTTTATAATTCATTTACCAATGAATACAGTAAGGTGTATACATTTATATAATACATAAGTCGACTCTTCCCTAATAGGCAACAAAGCATATTGGAGCCAAATTTTTTGGCTTGCACCTAGTATGAACTTTTGAGTGGTGATTGTCCATTTAACAAAAACATAAACTTTTTCTCTGTATTGATCAGTTTCATTCTGTTTGCTCACTTTTCATTTTTCATTCATCTCCTCTCAGCACATTCTTAAAAATATAGCCTGTAAGTGCCAGCTTTGGCCAAATCTGTACATTTTCATACATTATTAGCAAGTCGTGTCTTTATAGTAATTGCAATTTTCTTTTTTTTTTTACATCTACTGTACATTCTGTCTCTGTACATTTTCGCACAGTCCCGTCCATCTGTAACAGAGGAAAACCAACATTGTTGAGTTTTGGAGTTGTATTAGTACTACAGAGAACAAGTGCTGTACTTTCTTTATCCTGAGCGTTCTTAAAAAGGTACCATGAATAATTTTACTTTCAGTGCTGAAGCAGCCCTCCAGTGAAAACGGGTCTCCACTGTAGCATCTGCTCATACATTACAGAGTCAAAGGAATTACATTCAAAGCACTCCATTCATCTGAATTGAAACCATAGGAATAAAAAAAGTCGCTTAATACATTATTCGTATATTCACGTATACACTCATTACATACTATTTGCTATTATGCATCTGCAAATTAAACTGAAACATTAACATCATTGGAGGCTGAAAGAAGCTCATATTATTGCATGTTACTGCAAAGTGCACTCATGCTCTACATATGCATAGCTAATATGTTGCAAATATATTACTTTTCCCCCCCTTCATTTTTTCACATACACAATAGTGCTTTAGTGGCAAGGACAGCTGCAGTGAGTGATGATAACCCTAAGCTTTGGTTGCAACACACATCAAATGAAATTTCCTCTTGCCAGAGAAGAAAGTTTCATTGGACTATAGGTAGAATTTTTTTTAACTTTCCACTGGAAGCAGCTAAACAAGCAGCAGTGGCGATGACAGAGCGGTTGGCTACTGTCCTAAAGCGTTATGCAAAAATATTCGAGCAGTGAGTTAGTGAGTTTTAAGTAAAAGATTAGCATTTACACTCATGTGGTCCTCTGTACATATGTTATTGTGTGTGTTTATATGAATGCTTCTCCACAAGGAAATAGGGAGCAGCTGTTTCCTGAAATTTGCTTTATTTTTTTATCATTGGAGATGAAATTATTGTGAGAAGACTGGTTCTTTTGTGATGTTATATCATTTGTGAGATGTCTGCCCGAGTCAAGCGCTCTGTGGCACAGAGCTCCTGGCAGCTTGGCCATAACCTAAGCAACCAGAAGTAAGACAGAATGAATGAGAACTTGGATATTTAGGTCACCCTGTCCCTGGCGAGCTTCATCACATTGACTTTCATTTTGACTCTGCAGTACACCAACACCACACTGTTAGCTCTCACACCTGGAGGTACGTCTTCAAATAATCACACTCTCACCTTCTGAAGCCTTACCTGAGAATGTGAGCACACTGTGATCGGCAAAGCTGCTATCTACTGACACTATGGCAATTTTGAACCATTTACATGTGCCATTCTGTATAGGTAATACATACTGTTATGGGCTGCAATACAACAAAGAGAAGCGTGTATACCTTTTACAGTCTATATGTATCATCTCAAAGCTTAACATCTCAAAGCTCCATGCTCGTCAGTTTGCTCTCTCTACAGGTTGTTTGTTTTCATTCACGAACACCAGTTTTGTATTTATTTGAATTTTTGTTGCACTGGTTTAGTAGACCAGCTCTCATATGTGCTCACTGCTCAAACCCAAGCACGGATCATGAGTTTACGGTGTCGAAAATGGCTCCATGAGAGATTGTCATCAAAAGGTATATTTTAGATGGCAATAAATCTATACAGTAAGATATAGCTGTAGCTTTATCCGTCCCAAAAATGGCTCAGAAAAGAAATCAATCAATAAAAGTGTGAGTAATTTAAACTGATGTTTGAACTGTAATTAAACATCCTTTAAAATCCCTTCTCCCCACAGTGTCTGATCTAAACCCTATCTGAATAAGCTATTGTGGTACTTCAGATCAAGCTTGCTCAGATGAGGCACTTCAGTATTTCACCCTGCAATACAGCGTGAGACTTGTTGGCTACTCACGCAACATGGGGCTTGATTTGAACTTTGAACCCAGCAAAACTAGAACTTACCAAAATACATACTATGTAGAGCACCAGACATCAGATCCCACTCAACCGGGGGAAGGAAACATAAACCAAAATGTAAAAAAAAACAAAATTAAACAATTAGAAAACTCAATACAGGTATCTGTGGTTGTTGTAAGTGCTATTTCCCTCTGCCCAACCACCTCCCCTAGTCAAATCCCACCCACTGTCCCATAGGTCCTCTGATGCTAGTCACTCCTGAACTCCTCTTCAATTTCTGGGAGGTTCTTCTTTTCTCTCCTCAGGGTCTCAGTCAGTGGCCTCGAGCTGCTGGGAGACTCCAGGTTCTTGGGTTCGTTGGTGTGATAGCTGCCCTTCTGCTGATACGCGTAGACATAGATGCTGTACAGGCCTCCGAAGAGCAGCAGTAGCGCCAGGATGACAATGACTGAAAGATAAAAATAGCACAGTCAGAGTTAATATGCAGCACAATGGAGGAAGACAGAAATACTGGTGAGGAGCAGGCTCTGTATGACTGCTTTTATAATGCTGTATTATTTATGGAGTTAGATTTGTTTCAATATTATTTCTGTGAAATGATGAACAATCTGTGCATAAATGTGTACTCTGTAAATATAAAACCCCTTCCAAAGATACAAAAAAAACCTGGAAATTCACAAAAATATCTAAATTAAAATGAATTTGCAAATACACTAACAAATTCCACAAATAAATGTGAATACATTCAATTCATTTTAAAATAAATGAAAAGCATTTGTGAATATCTTCCTAAAATTTACAGACATTTGTGAATCAATTTTATATTTGTGAAGCGAAAAAGCATTTGCGGATCAAAAATGACTTTTATACCTTACTATACTAAGACATTGTTATGCCTTAGTATACTATGACTTTTTGATGCCTTACTTTACTATGACATTTTTATTCCTTACTATATTACATTGCCTTTATGCCTTACTATATAATGAGTTTTTATGCTTTACTATACTACAACTTTTTATGCCTTACTATACTATGTCATTTTCTTTGCCTGACTATACTATTTTTTATTTCTTACCATACTATGACTTTGTATATCTTACTAAACTATGATGTTTTTGTCATAGTATACTATGACACTTTCATGCCTTACTATACTATGATGTTTTATTCCATACTATATTATGCAATTTTATGCCTTACTATACTATGACATTTTATACCTTAATATACTGAGTTTTTATGCCTTACTATACTATGGCATTTTTGTCATACTATACTATGACTTTTTTTATTTCTTACCATACTATGACTTTGTATATCTTACTAAACTATGATGTTTTTGTCATACTATACTATGACATTTTATACCTTACTATACTATGACATTTTTATCATACTATACTATGACATTTTATACCTTACTATACTATGACATTTTTATCATACTATACTATGATGTTTTATTCCATACTATACTATGACATTTTATACCTTAATATACTGAGTTTTTATGCTTTACTATACTATCGCATTTTTGTCATACTATACTATGACTTTTTTATTTCTTACCATAGTATGATTTTTTTATTTCTTACTATACAATTACATTTTATTCCTTTATATACTATGACATTTTTATTTCTTACTATACTATGAGTTTTTTATTTCTTACCACACTAAGACTTTGTATGCATTACTATACTATGACTTTATGACTTACTATACTATGACATTTTTATCATACTATACTACAACTTTTTATGCCTTACTATGCTTTGACATTTTTAAGCCTCACTATATTATGATATTTTTATTCCTCACTATACTATGACATTTTATTCCTTATTATACTATGTCGTTTTGTGGCCTGACTATACAATGGCTTTTTATTTCTTACTATACTATGATATTTTTATTCCTTACTATGCTATGACATTTTTGTCATACTATACTATGACTTTATGACTTACTATACTATGACTTTTTATTTCTTAATATAATATGACTTTTTATGCCTTACAATGCTATGACATTTTTGTCATACTATACTATGACTTTGTTATTTCTTACTATACTATGACCTTTTTTAGCCTTACTATACAATTGCATTTTATGCCTTTATATACTATGACTCTTTTATGCCTTACTATACTATGTTTTTATGTCTTACTATGCTATGATTATTTACGCCTTACTATACTATGATGTTTTATTCCTTACTGTATTATGACATTTTATGCCTTTCTATACTTTGACGTATTTCTCATACTATACTATGACTTTTTTATGACTTACTTTACTATGACTTATGTATGCCTCACTATACTGTCCTTTTTACGGGGTGGTACGGTGAGAAAGTGGTTAGAGATGTTGTCCCACAGTGAGGTGGTGAGTTCAAACCCCTAGTATGGTGTTTTTTTATGACCTTTTTTTTTTACCTTCATTTTTTTATGACTTACTATACTCTGACTTAGTACTCTGACTCTACTATAGTATGACTTTTTATGCCTGACTATACTTTGACGTCTTTATGCATTACTAGACTAAAACCTTCGGATGAGTACGTCATGGTACAGCAGTGGATAGAACTGCTTCCCATCACTGAGAAGATTCTGGGTTCAAATCCCGGGCCTGAGGTCTTTCAAAGAAATGCACATTAGGTTAATTGGTGACTCTAATGCCTTACTATACTATGGCTTATTTTATCACTTACTATACTATGACGTTTTATTTCGTCGTTTTTATGCCTTACCTTACTATGACCTTTTAATGCCTTACTATGCTATTCACTTTTTTTGCCATAACATACTATGACCGGTGGAAAGTTTGTTTCAAAACTGTGTGTGTGTAAAATTGAGATCCACAAATGCTTTTTTGCTTCACAAATAGAAAATTTATTCACAATTGTTTAAAAGTTGTAATTGTTAGGAAGATAGTCACAAATGCTTTTCATTTATTTGTAAAGTAACTGAATGTATTCACAGATAATTTTTTTATTTGTGGAATTTGTTTGTGTATTTGCAAATCCCTTTTATTTTTGCAAGATATCTTTGTGAATTTGCAAATTTCTTTTTTGTATTTGTGGAAGGTGTTTTATATTTACAGATTACACATTTACGCACAAATTGCCTATCTGTTCACACAAATAATATTTAAACAAATCTATCTACATAATTATTGCACAATATCAGTGGGTGAATTTAGGTCAATATAATAACCCCATTTTCACTTCCCTGTAAGATCCAAGTCAAGATTCAAAATAGGCATTGAGTCCAAACTGCTCACTGAATTGTTTTATCAGATGTCTACTGTGCCTGCAATATCCTTTGTGCTTTGTTTTTTGTATAAAGTTTGTTTTTGCACTTCACATCCCAAAATTCACTTGTCAGTGACACACATAAGCCAGCACTGGTCTTTCTCTTCTGTCCCTGTCGCTGTATCTTATATCTGTCTGCTCAAATCCTTGGTGCTGATGCTACCCACTCCCTTATATTTTCGTTTCGTTTTGTTCAAGTTAAAATTTAATATCCCTCTCTCTCTCCTTATGTCTCCCTTCTATCTCTTCCCACTGATTCTCAAATAATAGAATGATGCACAAATATTAAAACATCATAGTCTGCTGGCTTTGTAGATGGCCGTTAAGAAATCAGCATCCAAAATGAGTCCTCAATTTGTACTGTGATTGCTTTTCTCACAGACCTCCTGCCTCTGAGCATTGGCACTCACAACCAGAAGTGCTCTTTCTTGCAACATGATTGCTCAGTAGCTCAAGCTGCTGCCTTACAGCTGAAGGCTCAGACCTCAACCCTCATCCTTTCTGAATGCAGCTTTAATGTGTTTCCCCCTGAATTTGCTTGGGTTTCCTCCCACAGTCCAAACAAATGCAGGTCAGGCAAACTGGAGACATTAAATTGCCTAGAGGTGTGTGTTTGTTTGTCAGTCAGGGTGTTCAGTGTGTAATGGACCTGCAAAATGGCCACAGTGTTTCTTAGCCTTTCTGCCAATGTTTACTGGCAAAGGCTTCCGCCCCTCAATAAATGGGTACAGAGCATGGATCGATCCTGCTGATGCTGCTGATAAAATATAATATCTGGTGAGCTACAGTATTCTTTTTTTTTTCTGGGAAAGCTATTCTGCGACTAGCATATTGTTTAGAGCAGCAAAAAAGCAAAAATTTTATTTTAACTGGTTTTGTCACAGGTAAAATGAAGAGAATACATATGCCCTGAGTATCATCTGACAGAATTTGTTCACCAGCACAACATTATCAGCTACATTTAAATCAAAGGTGTAATTTGTCTTTTATTCTGAGCGGTACATCAGACAGGAATGATGTCTGATAACCAGTGGGGAACATTGTTGGGATGCCTGAACGGTGTGCTAATCTCTAATGACACGCTGATGTACCACATTAGCATAATAGCTCTGAAGCTGAATGATCTATTAAGCTGAAGCATGTATCAATGATGAACAGTGAGCTGGGCCCATGCAGACTAAATTTAGCTGATCCGGTAAAGGTCTCAGACAGGGATGGAGCAGGGAGCTCTCTGTGCTGCACTTTAATCCTGAGACTCCAGCCTCAGCTGCTCATCAGGAGGACCGGCTCTAATTTACTCCGTCATCTGTAATACTGCGCTGCAGACAGTTCATCTGTTCTCAACACACAACATGTCCTCATATAATAAGGTGTGATTTTATCATGGGGATTAAAGAGATGAAGGAATATATTAAATATTAATGTTTTCCAGAAATCTATAAGCTTCAGTTTCATGCTTGTTTGTGTAAACTCATGGCTTTAAAATTACTTCTTTGTGTGTTTAAAGGCAAAGCGAACAGGCAAGTAGAACAGAAATCTATATCTATATATCAAAAATATATATATTATTTTATATTGTATCGCAGACCCTCAAATTCTATTTATTTTAATATCTCTTATATATACCTCTTTAAATTTCCTCCTTTCTCACCTGGGGTCATAATCTTTTTCTTTTCTTTGCATGTGTCTTTAACCTAATTGTGCTATTGTTATTGTGTCATGATTATGGTGATAAAGAATTGAGGCTTAATGTACTGTTCAAGTTGTTGTGCTCATTGTGAATTATCTGTATCTGAATAAGTATTTCAAACAAATGTAGAAGTGACTGATAAGCTAATAACATAACATACAATAACATAACATAACATGGCTCATATATTTCTTGCAAAGACAAATTAGGTCACAGTGCTTTAGAAATACTGTTTATTTTTCTATGAGTTAGTTTTTTCAGTTTTGTGCCACGTAATAGATTTGAGCCTGTAGCCAGACGCTTGAATAAACACTCAAAAGCCCACGTTGGAATCTGACAACCCTGCTCTAATTTAGGATTAGAGGATTTTAGGAAAAAAGGAAAGAACTTCAAACTGATTTGTCTCATCTGGGACAGGGGAGGGAGTAGTGAGTAAAACAGAAACGACGGAGCAGAGCAGTGCTTCAAAATAAACTGGATAAACTGCTAAATGTCACATCACTGGTCTTACTTTTGAATGCAGCAATTCAGAAACATGGTAGATATGCAACATTTGTGTATTCAGGGCAATGTCTGATTAAGTGTATTAGAGTACAAGGAAAAAAATGTAATTTTACCTGTTATCCAAAACAGGCCTAGGTCATCGTGGATATAAATATACTCTGAAAGAGAGAGATACACAGTTACATGGCTGAAGAGAAACCACTACTCTGTTCATGTATGAATACATTATGGGACACACATATAAACTCACCTATGCTGGTAAACCAAGGGTCTACCTCCCATGGAACATAACCCAGAACAGGAGGGAAGGCGCCACAGTTGGACTCAGAGACGTAGCCTTGTGTCGTTACAGGAGGGTCTGTTTCATTTGGACGGAAGAGGGCCTTTAAAGGGGCATAGACGTTGTATCTTACCCCAGATATGCAGCCTATGAAGCCTGGAGCATTATGCCTCTGGATCTCATAGTCGATGTCACCAACCTCTGAAGGAGAAGACACAAAGAACAGTTTGTACTTTGTACTTCAAATAAGTAATGCATGAATAATACTGGCAGCATCCTCGCCGACAAGCGGTAAATTAGACTTTTACCCATCACTCTGCCGAGGAACATGGACTTCGGAGAGTCAAACCTGGCGTCCTCCACTAA
Organism: Seriola lalandi dorsalis; assembly: GCF_002814215.2. Taxonomy (NCBI): domain Eukaryota; kingdom Metazoa; phylum Chordata; class Actinopteri; order Carangiformes; family Carangidae; genus Seriola; species Seriola lalandi. Next base: position 485,943 of record NW_019525072.1, on the reverse strand, counting down.
GGTTATCTTTTCCACTATAGGCTCCATGTAATCCACCTGTGGGCACATCATTACAGGAAGGGAAGTGATTCATGAAGAGAATGTATAAATGGCCATAACACCACCAACAGACCCATTTACACATTTAAAAAAAAGTGAAAAATTACAAAAACACAGCTGCTGCTCTTTGCCCTAACTGCATTCTAGAGATTTGGTATGAAGCAGCTATTATATTATTTAAAATGATAGTTTGACGTCTTGGGAAATCTTCACAGCAAGAAAACAAATGAAACAAAAGAAATTTGTGGATCACAGTTTTCTTGTAATTTAAAGAAAATTTGGATAGGTTTGTTAGTTGGACGTTCTTAGCTGGGTGCAATTCTTCATGATTTCACTGAAAATAAAATAAACCATAGATCAGAGTTTACACAGTTACAGTGGTGAGAGTACAAACCTGCGTTTTGATGGTTCTGTTGTGTCTGGTGATGTTGACATAGTGGGGATATCCATCTGCCAGGTTTCGGTGAGTCAGCTGGTACTTGTGTGTTATGAGCCCCAGCTTATACCTCAGATCTACACTACCTGTGAAGAGAGACACAACAACATACATCATATACTGTTTGCTGCATTATACCAATGAATGTTTTTGTGAAACTCTGAGTAGTCTGCAATCCAGCAAATTTAATCCTACTTCAGAAATTAAATTGTTTCTGAGCCTTTCCTACCGTCAGTCTTCAGGATGATGGCGATGTAGTCCTGAACGAAGGAGCTGATGTAGAGCAACACAGCTGGCGTGTGGACAGTGCTGAAACTGAACTCTATGTCATCTGCTGTGTCATTGTAGCCGAGGCTAAAATTGTCGTAGTGCGGGTCAATCCAGTTGGCCCATGCCGCTTCGTCTGATATGGGCTTCTTTCGTATGTTGTACCTCATCCATGAGCCAATCTCAAAGTAGGCGCCGATGTCTTAGAAAAGATCATTGTGGAATTAAATATCTACATCTGTTTCAAAGTATGGCTGCACATGATCATGATGTCAGTTTCTAAGCTCAGGTTTTGTCTCGAAAAACATCTTTAAAACTCACCTTTATGGCAGTAGAAACCATCAAAGGCTGTGTTGTTACAGTCACAAGTATACGAAGCGTAACCCTCAATACACTGGCCGCTGTTTCGACATGGTATGGTAGCATTGAGACACTGTCCTGTACAATTCCTCCTTATACCCTGTTCTTCATTTACTTTCCCCTCTAGATCCAGAGGAACACCGTTCATCCGTAACCCTCGAAGACAACCCAAGAACGGTCTCAGGGTGCGGTTGGCTGATCCTGATACAAAGAATACTTTTATCAGTGGTTGATCATCTTCAATCAAAGTTTAGAGGACCAATTAAATGTTCTTTCAGTCATGACAGTTTTAAGCCTCCAAAGTCTTTCAGGCAACCTACCTACTAAGAGAGGATGAGTAAACTTCATGGTGACAAAGGTCTGACCCGGGAAACGTTTCACAGCCCATGGCTGATAATCAACCTTGATCCTGGCCAGCTTCACATTAATCTCAGCCTGAACAAAGTGCCACTCATTGTCATTGAGTGGCACAATGGAGTGTAGGGTGACATTAATGATGCCGTCACCAACCATAAATACAAATGCAAGGTCATGGGTGGCTGGAAAAGGAAAGAGGCTTTAGTAAGAAAAATAATTACAAAAAACTTGCAATATTTCTCAGACAAATCTGTCACTTGTAATAGGAGAACAGTTCCCTGCTGCCACGGGAGTCAACTCACAATTGAGCTCTATCCGTATAAAGTTTCGAAGTTGGTCGTCAGAGTTCTCCAAGAAGACACAATTGCCACGATAGGTTTTGAAGTGGAAGGAGATGTCAGCGCTGGATCCGGGTCTGAAGGTGGGGAAGGTTATGTAGGTTGGTTTGGTGAAGGCTATGGTGTTCCAGATGTTTCCTGTGGGAAGCAGTTGAAAAACATGTAGAGAAAATCGACTACCAACCCTTCGAACAACACTGAACACCACTGTGCGAGCACAACCCTTTTTATTTAAGCTTACTGTCGCCATGGCAGCGGAGGGGCCCAACAGTGAACTGTGCTTCTGAGCCGGTCCTGTTGGTATCCCCGACCACCACCTTCCTCACAGGCAGATGATCTCTAAAGTCCAAGTAGCCCTTATCTGAGAACCTGAGAAGCCACAGTTGGGTTGATGTTAAAAGGTCAGTGTCACAGATACAAGCTAAACCTGCTTAATGTGTCCTTCTCTCACCATTGTCTATAGTCAGCGTCACAGTGGCATTGAAACCTGCTGTCGGTGCAGGTCTGGTTGATGGCACAGCCACACTTTTGGACCTCTCTGAATGTCCCACCCCAGTAATAGTGACTCTCATTGTTGCGACCAATCCACCAACCGAAAGGTCTTCCATCTATTTGGAAAAGACATGATGTGTTAGTGCATCCTTGAAGTTTCCTATCTTCCTTGTTCTCCATTAGCACACTACTAAAATAAATAACCTGACTAATCCCACTTACTGGGGGTGTTGAGGAGACGGGACTTGTAGCAGGAGTAGTCGATCCACTGCTCACAGTACATGGAGGTGTTGGCCAGAGCAGTGACTTCATCCCAGGTGGCATTCCAGTAGTTGACATCTCCAATATATGGCCGGTCTACTGAACTCCCAGTCACCTTGGTGCCATCCACTCGGTCATGCATAATCACTGTCCAAGCTTTATAGGCTGCGAGGAGGTGTGACAGATATAGGGCATAACGTGGGCAGGATGATAATGTAAGAAAAATTAAAAGAATGAAAAAGCAATTTAATGTCTGATAAGAATGTCAGAAAGACAGAGTGCTACTAAAGAGGAAGCACACTTTTCCAACACACATACACACACACACACACACACACACACACACACACAAAAACAGCTGGACCTATCTTGTTTGACGAACCCTTTTAATTTCCCATGAAACTTCACTAAACATTACTCATTATAGGAGCATGATAACCTGATGTCTTGCCTTTTCATCTTTTCATTAACAACCCACAAAGGATCTAGCAAACACTTAACACATCGCTGAGGAAGCTGTGTTTTGTTGCTGACAGTGCTTGCTTACACTTCATTTTGCAGTACACCTCGAATGGTTTCAGAGGTCCACTGAGATCAGGATCGATGGTGTAGTTTCCAGACCAATACTTGCCACTGAGTCTGTAGGCCTCGCATGACTCTTTATAAACGGCTGTTTGGGGAGAGAGGTGAGATTTGTTATTATTAGGGAGAAATATCGCAATGGGCCAGGTGTTATTAACTGTGAAGAAACACTTATTACAATGTCGAGCCAGCACTTACACATGTGACACACTTCTCCTTTATAGCCTGTGTTCTCACAAAGGCAGATAAAATCATCCCAGGACTGGATGCATCTGCCTTCATGTTCACATGGGTTCGGAGTACATCTGTAAATGGAACAGATGCTAATTCTGAGTATTTAGATGTTAAAAACGTGAGAGACTTTCATAAGTTTATCATTTTCTTTCTTTCATTTCCACATTCTTGTTTTTCTCTAAAATTGTTAGTAAAAAACATTTATACAGGGTTTATGAGTCTCACAATACAATGCCAATTGCCTCACAAACATTTTGAATGAGATCACATTACTCTAACTCAATATAAAAGCCAATAAGATATACCAAAACTCATATGATATACCCAGAGTCATCATACATGAAATCATGTAAGCTGTACGGTAGATACTGCATGTTAAGTAATGTTTCCTACCTGTCAGTGATGCCACAGGTTCCTAACAACAGCTCAGCATAGCGTCCCCACTGTCGTTGCAGAATAATGTCGATATCAAGCTGCTCATTGTCTATGAAGATATGCTGCATGCAACCATGGAAGCGGTTCAGCTTGGTCTCACACTTCCTTATAGTGTTGTTGGTTTGCGGACAACCTGAGTGCAAGGAAAAGCCAATGTTGTATGAACGTACAGCGCAGATTAAGGGTGCCTGTTGATTTTTTGCTGTCAGCAGTTGTTTAAGTCATCAACCACACCTCCAAAAAAGTAGCGGTCCCCCGTCCGAATTGTGAAGGGGTTGGTGATCTTCAGCGGAGAGCCCTCCTCCTCATCTATGGTGAGGGTCAGCAGGTTGTCTCTGGCTGCCAGATCCACGGAATGCCAGTAGCCATCATTGAGTCTGTATCCTAGAGAGTGGAGAAATGCCTGTCATGCAGTGGTTCTGCTACAAGAACAGAGATCACATGCACAACCTTCATCTGGAATTGACAGTTCGCCAAACCCTGTCATAGCTCATAAATCTGAACTAGACATGGCAGGTGTATCGAGCTTTGGATTTCTGCACATTATAAAACACAGAAACACAAATAGCAAGACTCTGTTTACCTCTGTCTGAAATCAAAGATGATTTTTTTTTTCACATATTATTTCAAATTGCATATATGCCCTGTGAAAATGGAGAGTTTGAAAGAGCGGCGCTTAGCGAAGCATTATGAAATTATATGTTCCAAAACCTTTTCTGTCAATGCCGTGACTTAGCCCACCTGCAGCAAACTGGAGTTTCTTCTTTCCAGGCTGGAATATAGTGACGTTGATCTGTCCCTCACTCAGACCCAGCTCGAGGGCACCGAGGTCGTCGGCAAAGCGAGTGAACATTAGCAGCCCTGTGTAGTCCCAGGAGCGGAACTTGAACTTGACAAACATACGAGGCCTCCTGAAGAAGCCCGGCACCTGCAGGTAGTTGTTGGGCCCTGCAAAGGTCATCGGCTTGAGGAGAATGTCACGGCAGGCGAAATGCATCTTTTTCTGAGGGGGAGAAAAAGAAAATAGAAGACAGATCATCGATTTTGGTGAAACCATCATAAGATCATAGGAGACAAAAGACTAGAATGCTGGTTTGTATAATGTCCTACCTTTCGCGGGATGCGAATGTCTGGCTCTTCTCTCTTGGCCTTGTCGATGATGTTGATGCCATTGATGAAGACGTTCTCCAGACAGCCCCGGAAATTTGGCGTGGTAGGGAGGTGAGGTAGGTTTTGCTCTATTACTCCTCCTACATACAACTAAGAGGTACCAAGACAGTCAGTTAACTGAATTCATATTCGTTGATATTATTATGACTAAAGGACGATAATTAACCCAGATGCTAAGTTACCTGCTTATCCAGATCGAGGTAGGTAAACTCTCCATTGCAGATGGCTGTCACTGTCTGACTGTCCACTGTGAAGTTCACCTCTCTACCATAGCGCTTGATGGTTACATAGTGCCAGTGCAAGTTATCGAGAAGGCTGCCAGCAGTCAGTGTAGTACGGCCATTTACTTTGTGCACTACACTGCTTCCTAGAAAACAAATGGCAAACACAGAAAGTGCTCAGAGCAGCTTTTTCACATCAAAGTTATTGTAGGGCTCCAGCCAACAACCTAACAAGCAATATTGATCTCAGGGTTGAGAGAAGCCTGCCTCTTTCTGAGATGGATGTCACCGTCACATAAACCAGTATTTTCTTTCTTCCGGCAACTGTGGGTCAAAATCCCTTCCATAAATTCAACTTTAAGGGTGCCCCTGTGGTGGCTTAGGAAATGAGGCACTGGCCATGTCCGTCTAGTCGGGGACCATTGTTGCACAACCAACACCCCC
>NW_019525072.1:469589-480286 GCF_002814215.2 Seriola lalandi dorsalis | reverse complement strand
CCCCCCCTCTCTTTCATTTCCTGTTTTCCTCTCCACTGCCCTTTGCAACAAAGGAGCGCCCAAATACTACAAAAGATTTCCAATGTATTTATGACTCATGCTGTACCAAGGCTGATATGCAGATAAAGACGGCCCTTCTTCAGCTCCAAAGTGAAGAGGTCTCCCTGAATCCCCTCGCTGTGCAACAGCAGACCGTCCTGCTCCAGAGTCTTGAAGTTTATGGCGATGTGGTCGTGCAGTGTGCGCGACCTCTCCCCAGGGTACATGTAGACCACCGAGTCATCCCCGTTGTACTGTAGGACATAGGAATCTGAAACACAGAGAAAAATTTCAAAATATATAGGATTTCTATGCTAACTACAAATTTTAAAATTTTGTATTAAGCAAGGTGCAATCTTATGTAGCATTTATTGGGATTATCTGATTTTCTGCAGTATCTCGTAGGTGTTGGCATTTAGCTAGTGTAGGATGTTCTCAAGTAAGAATCAGGTGATTCTGAGCTTAGTCATTTATTAACTGGGAAAATATTATGGGATATTTGGCACCTGGGTGTAGTGGAATATTGTCAAATATGACTAAGCACTGGGATTGCAAAATGCCCCCAGATCTGAATCAGAGGCTGTAAATCCCTGTGTAGCATCCATCAGTCATTTTTACCATAAGAGCAGCCAAACAGCTCCAGCCTCACACCGATCTTCCCTCCGTTCTCCGTGTTCCACGCCAGAGGCAGCAGACGAATGTGTTTAGCAGTAAAGGCGTAATGGAAGACATTCCTCTTCACCTGATAATAATTCCAGTTTCCAGGCATCGTCTGCAAACAGATGCGACGGGGAAAGAGACGAGAGAGTTATTGAGTCACTGCGATGCCGTTAACACCTTATTAAGAGACTGGAGATGAACTGATGATGAGATTAGCTCTGTCAGTGTTGAGAGAGGTAATATGCTGTGCTGTCTTTGTTTCAGTGCCAGAGACAATGAATATAATTGAGCACCCACTGAATGCAGAATTGACTGTGAAGATTTGACTAGTTAATCCTTTACTCGTCCCTGTTATGGCCCTGATCCTGCGCCCCTACCACAACCATTCTGGCTCAGTGACACCTACAGAGTTTCCTCCTTTCATGATATACGGCGTCCAGGAATCCGGTCGGTCTCCATAGAGCAGGGAGTACTTGGTGATCCAGTCATATGAATTGAAGGTCCCCTGGGTGGCGATGGCCACCAGTCGGTACTTCCTGCCCAGGTCAACCTGTAGCCATGGCTGTCTGTCCCTCGGAGATGGGGACCAGCCACTGCTGCCTGAGGGGGAGAAAGAGGATCGTTTGATTGGAGGGTGACAGATGCAGTTTGATGGCCACAAAATCAAGACCAAACCAATTGTGACATCAACTGAACCTGTTATCACGGCAGCCATTTTGAACTTGAGACAGACTTGGGGATGGAGACTTCTAATGAGCAGATTCAGCTGCTTTGTTGAGAAGCATTCAGTATAAAGCAATTTATTTATCTAATTATAGCCAATTACTTGTACTGTAAGCATATATCTTTTAACCAACATGTTAGCAGGTTTCAAAGCTAAATTCACACAGTCACTATAATTGTTCCTTCAGTTGCAAGATTATGTAATCTGAGGTCCATATTTCTGTGCTAAAATTAAATCAGATTTTATATTTATAGTGCTTATGAGAGTATTCAAACATAGTCAGATTCATGATGGACAGTTTAAACAGAAAAGCATCAAAATGGACACAGCAGAACAAAGAGGTCGTCTTTTTTCTTTTATCCATGCATTCCTCTTCCTTGTCAAAACCTGGCACCTACATTACCCACAATGCAACTCAATTGCCAACAGTTCAGTTGGAGATTTGGGTTCAAACTTGTAGTCTTCAGCCCCAACTAACACTGACTCAAATGACATCACAGGAGGCAATTTATCAGACTTTGTGCAGCTCCCTCTGGATCCCCAAAAGGCTTTTTATACAGCGAATATTATAAATGCTGCAATGGCAGTCATCAATAATGTTATTAGTTACAATAGTGCTCTTATAATAAGTTCAAATATCTGCAGTGAGAAAGGTCTCCAAGGTGAATGGTGAATGATGAAGTTAAGGACTTACCATACAATTTGGCAAAATTGGCAGAATACAGAAAGTTATATCTGGAGGAAGCCAGAAAGGAGGAGGCATAGAGCCCGGAGACCAGCGGATCAACACATTCTCCTGCAGTGACAATAAGGAAGAAACCAAGGTCAGAAGTTATTAAATAGATCGTCTCATAATTCAGCATTCGCAACAAAATTATACAGTTCTGGGCAACAAAGACTCGCACTGCTGCACAGCCTGATTAAAAAAAAAACATTTGGAGTTTAATTAGAGGTTAGTGCATGCTCCAGGAGACACGAAATTCAAATTCAGATGGATCAGTCCAGTTAAATTCAAAGTGCAGCACAAACACATTTAGGTTTTTTTTGTTATTTAGTATTCAGATGGCAAGGTCAAAGATTCATATTCCCCATTAATGCACAACCCCTAAATAGCCTCCTAATAAGCAGGTGGGCCAGGACTTACAAATCTAACCAAGTGAGCTGACACCTACTCAGAGAGTGTGTCATCTTAGCATCTGCATTTTTTCAAAGGTTGTGTGGGACCAGCAGTAAATTATGAAACCAACAGCTATCTCTGAGATAAACTATTGTGAACGTCATGCAGTTACACAACACCCATTTCAAATTTTTAAAAAAATACAAAGATGGATCTTGGTCGTGTATTGGTCAGTGCTGCGGAGACAGAATAAAGATGTTGCGGTGTCATGCGGATGTCTTTGTGGGTGTGTGTGTGTGTGTGTGTATGTGTGTATTTTACTGCATGTCTGGTGTATTTCTTGAAAAAGTACATGCAGTTTCATCAAAGTCAACCTGAGACTGTGGCTGTGTCACGGTTGTGTTGTTATTCTGCATGTGGTTATGAGACCGATAGGCCCATCACCCATCTGCTGAGGCGTGCTCCTCGGCCCAAGGCTATTACAACTGACCATAATTCTACCTAATCTTGCTTGTGTCAGTGCTGAGGATAAATGCGCGATGCCCTCACCTCAAGCTGCAAGAGAAACACTGTCTCATTTTAAGTGTTGAAGTATGCTCTTTAATACCCCCCAAGGGATTTAATATAGATATAGACTAAAAGAAAAATATAGATGGATTGGGTTTAACTTGAATGAGAAGTTAGGGAGATACGTTTTTATCTGAGTGTGCTCAGGACCAACTAAAATAGAGAGACGAGGAAAATGAAAGCAGCTCCGGCCAGACCATCTTCATTCAACAGTATAATCCTCTCTGAACGTACGGAGTTGTTTACTGTAGTTCTGATGTTGTAAATCATGTTCTTACAGTCCCAGAGGTCATGGAGCACAGGAGAAAAGGCAGTAAAACAGTGGCTGAAAACAGGATGCCTTAGCAGAATTTGTATGCAGTCTGCAGGTGGGGCACGATAAGGAAGGATACAGCACAGCCTCAAATTTTAAAAACACCTTTGTGGAGGAAAAGAAGTCTGAGTGATGAGAGCAGAATGTTACGGTGAAGAAATATGAATGAGGGAGTAGGAAGCTTTCATCTGCTGCCTTACACTGCCTTAAATGTCATGTGAGCCATTACACAGCGTGAATACACCATTATGTGGAAAAATGAAGTGAGTCAAATGAGCATGAGTTCTGTCACCTTTCCTGCAAGGACAGCCTGCACATTCATGTGGAAGAAACGTGCTGAGCAGGGGAAATGTGACCTTGACTTTCAGCCTCTGCCTGCCTCCCTAAGAAGCTTTCTCGCCACCTTCATAACACAAAAATGTTTACAGACGATCAATAGCAGATCTCTGCGGCAACACAGCGCTGTAGAGCCATTGCAAGTGATCCCCTGCTCAAAACGGGCCATTCAAACAAAAATATTTGGGGGCTTTGTGCTGCAGTTACACACCCGAAGCTCATTCGCTGCTAATGGCTTAAAATGTATCGATTTGTTTTAATGCCTCAATTAGTAGTGAAGGGAGAGGAATTTGACTTTAAATGCGAAGAGCAGTTCCATGCCAGACTGCAGCAGGTTAACCCAGGCCACTCAGACCCTGAACCTCTCGCCTCATGGCAAGACTGTCACGCACTGTCACTCTGACTCCCCTCTCTCTTTATCTCCATCCCAAAATCATCCGCTCTCTTGTGCGCTCACTGCATCCCATTACCTCATACGCTCTCTCATCATCATCTCCCTGTTTTGTCTTTTGTTTTTTTTTTATTTCTTCCTCTCTCTCCGCCCCTCTTCCCCTTTCCTTCTCTCTCTCCAAAAGTGGGCGTTGTCATGTTGCAGTAGATAAAGTGCACCTGAAGGCTGAGCAGAACATCCTGTCACTAGGTTTTCACCCTTCTACTTGTGATCTTGCATGCCCCCCCCCCACACTCCTCCCTCTCCTCACTTCTCTTCACCACACAGAGAAATCTCTATCTCCATTCATCATTAAGAGGCTGTGGGGATAGAGCTCTATCATCACTCCTGCTGAATCATCAGTCTACTGTAAGTGTAGGCCGGTCTGTCTGGGCTGACACAATCATTACTGCTGGTTACATACAGTATGCAGAGAGGCACCTCCTCTGGCTGTCATTGTCTTGCCTATGACGCGTGGCTGCTGAGGATTCAGACAGCAACCCTGCATGTGTGCAGATGTGAACTGAATGCAGATGTCCAACAATATTATATAAGAAACAAAATCCTGCATCAGAACAGAGAGGAAGTAAAAAATATATACAGCGTTTACTATTGGAAGGATTTCCCTAAATTATTTATACCCAGGCAGGCATCACAGTGGGTGGTGTCTGACTACAGCCAGCGATAAAAACCCGAACCATGCAGCACATCAGAATCACATTCAGGTTTGAATTTTGATCTGAAACAGCTGCATGGTTCTGTCTCCGCAGAGAGCAACAAACGCCTCCTTCACAAGATATTAGTTCCTCACAAATGGACCAAACAGTCAGTCCCCTGCTGTACGAACTGCTAACCATGACAGAATGTACAAAGCATAAACTTGAGACTGTTAATACAAACACCCACACAGACATGCACACACCTTAAAGAAAGAGTCTCAGCCCCACCCCACTGGGTCACAGTGCTCTGGGATCTGAGGCTCCATTTTAATCTGGCACAGTTCCACTGTGCACATGCACACAGCAGACATACAGTTGGCCTGGCCTGCAATAAAGTACGACCCAAACCCACAGGCCTCAACTTACTGGTTAGCATGCAGTGATTCAATAAGGTTATCAAACTTCCACTCAACCGCAGTCTCTACTTTTCATTCACTTTTCAATTCTCTATTACGGCAAGATAGTATGATTCACTTCCGAGCACAATATGTGACAGACCTTCTAGTAAAAGCAGAAGCAGTAGGATGATCATATACAAATCACTTTACATCAGAGAAAAACATGATATTTATCAAATATGAACACTGTGCCTATGGGGAAGGTTATTTCCCTACAAAAACTCAGTTCAGAAAGGTGCATAACATCTAGTGGATCCACTTACATTAACACTCAGTACACAAACTGTAAATCTGGTTGAGCTTTTGTTTCACCACAAAACAGGGTTATATCAGGTTTAGCTTTAGCTGAGGGCTGTTAATTTGAACAATCCAGAATCCAACATTCCAAACTATCCAGAAGTCACATGACTTCCCATCCCTAATCCCTGATCTCCCACAGATGTAAAAACGAATGAGTCATGCAATGCACTGTATGGGGTTAATTAACAATCAACATCTTCTGAAGTGCCCCTGACAATGACATCATCTGTAAAGCTTATTAGTATGCATACATGTTTGATAGATGGGTACATAGCACCTTTCCCTAAAAGCAACCCTCACCCAATTTTAGCCAGAAACACAGCCCCTCCTCTATGCAACTAAATCCAACACAGGACTGCTGCACTGATAAGTGGGCAATTATTTCTCTGCCAGGTGAATCCACGCTCGTCGTGCGCAGGATGCGGGGTTGTATATGAACAGGTGATGGGAACACAGGCATCCCAAAAAAAAAAAGTACTGCAGTGGGCTGGTCCCGGTAAGGACGCCGAAGCGCTGCTCCCTCAACCGCCACTTTGAAAATGTGCCCAGCGGATTTTCAGCAACAACTGCATACACTGTCAATGCGACACGAAGGTTATTATAATAGAAACAATACAATAGACACACGGGCGGCATCGTGCTTTGCAGGGAAGTCGAGAGTTGAACCCACACGGTGCAGAAACTTGCATGCTGGCTGAGAGAAAGCACTGCAATGCAGACACTCCAGTGTGATGGGGATCACCGTGCGCACCTTCTGCTGCAGGACCGGCGCGGCTCTGCCTCTACACTTTTTTTTTTTTTTTTGCGTGTGATCCTACAAAACAGCGCTTTACTAAAACCGCATTAGCCAAAACAAGCAATGAAATGTAATGATCTGTGTTTGAAGACTATGTCTGGTTTTATCGCAACGTGCATTGCCCTTCAACACCTCAGGCTACATTTTGCCCTCCAGTGGTATTTTTCACTTATTCGCCTACCGACTGTCATTCTGCAACTTTTTTTTTTCTAAAACACACGACCACACGATAAATAATCTGCAGACAATGCATTTATATATACCTTGAAATATTTGAATGATATTCTAGCAACCGATAAGAGATGAACAATTGCTGTTTCACAAGACTTACGTGATGAGCAATGTTGAAAACCCAAAAATAAGAGGCATATGCTCAGTACTTTGCAAGTCATCCTTCACTTAGGAAACGTTTCTCCGCATGGGCAATGTTAATATAATCGTAGATTGTTCTGCAGTATCCTCTCACCCCCCCCTTTAGCCCAACTTTAACTCGCGCAGCTCCAACTCCTCTTCCCGGGATCTCGGGCAGCCTCTACCGGGGCGGGGACGCGCATCGGATGCCGAGAGCGCGCAATTCTTCTGTTATATTCTTTAAACAGTTTTATTTACATGTCTGTCATGCCACGCAGTGGTGTGGCTCCTGCGTGATATCATCCAGCATATCTATAAATGTGCTTAACTGGACGAGTTCTTCAAGGCCAGGAGGGATTTTGTTGCGTCCCTTGCGCAAGAGTCTGGATGTTTTGGATGCAGAGGAGTCCGGGGAGGAGCACGGGAACAATAAAAAAAATTTAAAAACTTTTCACGTCCGCTGCAGATTGGTCGTATTTTTCAAGAAAATCAAGAATCATATGAGGTTGTCTTCAAATCCCAAGGTGGTCAAAAACAATTTTCCATCTAGACTGTAGATCATAACATCAGTGCACAAAAGATGTAATCCTTTTCTCTTCTGCCCTGGCATCTTCTCTCCTCCTTTGGTGCAGTTGTAACGTGAGGGTTCGATGTGTGGTGGTTTGGATCACTTTTTAATAAAAGAAACAGCTGGGTGGAGACGGATTAACTTTTCAGGCAGCAGTTTTCTATTTACATTTTTCAACACATTTCCTCCGCTTCATTATTAACGTTTGAGAAAGGAGGCGCACTTGCAATCCTATGTGGTGCAATCTGTGTTACGTAGGTTTCGTCACCTCCCCGCCCCTTTAGGAGACAAGCGGCAGCTCTGAGCCTGCTCATTCGAGTGGGAGAAGTGAGCGTGATGCCAGATTAAAACCGATTATTTGCGGCCCCTGATTTGGGACACAGCTATAGACTGTATATGAAAATGCACCATTCGCCATCTTTTGTTACTAGGTGTGTCCCAATAAAGTCTCACTTTAAAACATAGTCCATAAGGTACTGGGGAGGTCTCACTTGACACCTGCTGGGGCACAGTGAAGAATCAGAGTCTCGAACAGGTGTGGCAGCGGGATAGTGGGGGACTGCCTAACCATAACCTGGCCAGAGTGGGGAGCAGTCAAACACTGAGTTCCAGAAGTAGGGGTTGGTGGGGTTGGTTTCTGGGGCTGAGGTTGGGGCAGGGGCAGGGGCAGGCAGCCAGGTACATTGTAGCTCTTTGTTGCTGCAGACTTCGAAGTTTTCAAGGGCAAAGCACCTGACGATGCAGTCAAGCTCTGGAGTTGAGGCAGCAAAGATGAGTCACAATCAGGTGTCTGGTGTCCATGATCTGGCACAGGAGCATAGGGTCTGAGATTGTGGTAATGGACAATCTGGGTTTTGTCAGACTGATCAAGGAGGTAAGGAATCCTGTACCTCACTCCAGGAGAATCCACATCCGATCCAAGACACTCCAATACTTCAAGGGGCCTTTCCAGCAAAGAACAATTTCTTTTTTCTTTTTTTTTTGTGGGGTCATTTAACCACACAGGGTGTCCAACAACATATGGTGTGTGCTTGACACAGCTGTCATACTGGCTGTGGACACAATCTCTGTTCAAAGCAGCAGAATCAAAAGCTGGCTGAATGTTGCGGGCCAACTGTGCAACATAGTCAGCAGGAGAACCTGGAGTATATGAGGATGGTGTTGTAAGGCAAGAGCAGGTTGGCAGGCATCCTGGCCTCAGTACTAGTGTGTGAGGAAGAAGGGAGTGAACCCTGTAGTAGAGTGAGGGCTGGTGTTGTACGCCGAAGCAAGTTGGTTAAAGCAGTCATCCCATTCACCAGGCTGCTGAAGAAGTGATGAACTGATCAGTGAGTGTTCTGTTGTGGCTGGTTCGTGTTTTCTGGATGCACAGCAGCTGAAAAAGGTTTTTCACTAAGTCAATAATCTTGAACAAGCACATAACTGTTGCCACGACTTGTGATGGGAAGCTCAAGTATCTCAGCTGCGAGTTTTTGAAATGGCTCAGTAGCAACAATTATTTTCATTGGAGAAGTATGGGACTCCATCTGGCATCACATGGGGTACATTGCTGGGTTGAAACAGGCTTTGGATCAGTACTGCAGGAGTTGTAGTGATGCACAGAACTGACAGGACAAGATGGACTTACAGGACTTAAATGACTTGTCAGGGTGGACTGGCATGAGCTGGGGAGGAGATGCTGGTGTGGTGTCAGTAAGACGACTTGACACGGCATCTGTATTGAGATGGCAGCTGCCATCTTTGTGAATAACAGTCCACTCAAAAGAGTCAAGTTCAAGAGCCCAGCGTGCACAACGACAAGTTCTCAAATTGTCAATGGGTATTTTTACGAGACCCAAGAGAGGTTTGTGATCTGTGACAATAAGAAATAACAAAGGGCTGCTTGTAGAGGTAGTGGTGAAAATTACGAATCACCCAGTTAATAGCACAGCGTTCTCTATCATAGGTTGACCATTTCCTTTCTGCTTTTGTTAGAATATAGCGAGCATATGCAATGACTTTCTTATGATGTCACTGTCTCTGAGCTAGCACAGCACCATTTGTAGAGCATGAAGCATCTGTGTACAGGGAGAATGGCAATTTGAAATCAGGGAACGCAACCACTGGAGGGCTTGAGAGGGTAATTTTAGGTAAGTGAGTGCATCCTGACATTGATAGTCCATTGGACTGCAATACATTCTTCCCAGTGAGTGCATGGAGTTGAACATTGTGATGTGCAAAGTTCCTGATGAACTTTGCAAAGTCCAAGGTATGCTCTGACTTCTGTTGCAGAGCGTGGAGTAAGTCAATCCTTATCACTGGAGCATTTTTGAGTCCCATAGGCATAACTTTGAAGTGATACAGTCCACTGCCTGTTGTTAATGCAATGCAATGAATGTGAGCTCAATTTAGCAATATCCATGCTGGAGGTCCACTGTGGAGAACCTGGCAGAGCCTGACAGAGCATCCAACGCATCATCAACTCTAGTAAGAAGATGTTAGCACCAAATGTAATGTGAGGTTCCGCTGGATGGAGCAGGATTAATGTTTCAAACAGCAGTTTTACTTTTCTCCACTTCATCTGCTTCACAATAACAACACTTCCTGTCTCTAAGTCACATGTCACTAAACTAACCAATCAGAGACTAGAAGGATTTAGACAGAGGCAAGAGGAAAACAAGAGGGATGGATTCAGGAGGTTACTGTAAGTATTTTTTAAAGATGCACATGTAAATATTTAGAAATTTAAATAGTAAACAATAACCCTGTAAACACAAATTAACAGTAGAAACTATGTACATATATTTTTAGAAAATTAACAAAAATATACAGTAGCAATTAATATCTAAATCTTACACAGTTTTTAATGACGGCCTACTGGCCAAGAGTGCACTGTGTCAGTGAGGGGATTGTCTTTCTCTCCAGGAAAGCATATCTAAACAATATCATGTATCAACAGCAGAACCACAGAGAACCAGAGTCGCATCAGATCAGCATGGTGTACTGTTCTGCTGGTTGCCTACTTGACCTTGCCCAGGTACCCACTTTACGCCAATGCTCTCACAAATATGCCCAGAGCAGAACAGGTTACAGGCTGATGATGCCAGCTGTGCCTAAACTCAGTTTCATCCCTGCACATACACACTCACATACACACACACACACACAGGGGAGGTGGGGGCAGGGTGAAACCGAGGCAGTGGGGGATTTGTGGCAATGTGTGGCACACTGACCACAAAAAAAAAGGCTTTGGGATTAAGAAGTGGGTTTATGGGACGTCAGTGTGTCAGCGATGATGTGAGATTGAATGGCCGGGCCAGCGTGGGATTTACTGTGTTTTCAATCAAATCAGATTGTCAGTTTGTAAGCTCCCTGGCACTGGTCCCCCCACCCCCACCCC
>NW_019525072.1:459190-469569 GCF_002814215.2 Seriola lalandi dorsalis | reverse complement strand
CCCACTGAAATGCCGTAAGAGTATAGAATTATATGTGCATATCTGCAGAGAGAAGACAATGGCAAACAGAAGAAAATGACATGGGAGATTTAAGTAGGACATCAAATCAGCAGGGGGAATGAGTTGCAGATGAGGCCCAGACACTGCGGAAGTATTTATTTTTACATGTACAAAATGATTTGGTGTATTAATCTTAATCACAGTGGGAATCTATATATTTCTCATGTGTTCTGGAGTGGGTGTCTTATTGATAGTGTGCTTACTTCACCAATATACTTATTTGTTTCAAGATGAGGCTAAAACCAGATGCACTTATACACTATAGCACTGTAGTGGCACATATAGGCGTGTAATTATCTCACATTCCTCCTGTGTTTTCTTCAGTTATTGGAGGAAACAATCATACAGTTTTTGTCAAATCAAAAATTGCAGAGAAATAAAATGGGATTATTCTATTTCATCATTGAGTTTTCTTTGTTAGATAGTAGATATTATACAGCATCAGAGAGAAAGTGTTTTAACATGCACAGTACATGGACACACACAAACACATGTGCACACTCCCTCCCACACATCTGCACCTAGCTTATAGATGTGAGGGTTGTGGTAAAACAGGATCTGCCCATCTGTTTCCCCAATGACCTCTTACATTTGACCTTATAGTAACCATAGAGACCAGTCCAAAGGAGACCTAATACGATCCAGTTGGTTTTAAACTCCTCATCTGGATAAAACAACACAAAGGCTCAAAAGTGAAAAACTGATTAACAGGAGCAAACAGGCAGTTTTTTTTTTACCAAATATAACTCAGGCTCGCTACAACTCAGCCTGACTCACAAAGTGGTGGTACTTTTGGCACCCAAAATGTTCCTGTCTTATCAAATCAGTCCCACAATCCTCTTATTTTTCTCCACCAGTGAGTTGGAATAATTCCATATTTCACATAAAAGCTGACTCATTTCATGAAACAAATAAATGAAGTAAATGAAAATAAAATATCTTTAAAATATCCTAAAAATAAGGCAGAACAAGGCCAAACAATCTAATTGACTTTACTGTTACTTCAGGTGATGTAAATGACTCTAATTTTTGATTCATTGTTATCTATTTATTTTTTAAAATACTATTTTATATCTCAAATATTTATTTATAATAAATAACAGAATCAAATATTAAAATATTTACTAATCCCCTCTACTGACATTTTTAAAAGTCAATACATGATTAAAAAGCTTATCAAGCTGGAATAGTTCAGTTGTATGAAACACATGCATGTACATGTATGTATGTAAAAGGTCAAGGGAAATGTAAAAGCAAAGATCAATAATCTTGTTTTAGATAGTGTGACTCCCAATTTTCATTAATTCATGTGCATATGAAGTAACTTTGTATTTCAGACAGTTTCAAAGGAGTCAAACCACAACTGACCACTAGATGTCAGATAAAGCTCAGACTTGGATCTTTGTTCATTACACATTATGGCAGCTTGCACGATTTGACTGATAAGCTGCTGTCCATGTCTCTCCCACAGTCTATTCATCACTTAACTTTATTCTGCTGGTCTTAAATGGTGTTTCATGCTGCCAAAATATATTACACCTTGACATAAATTATGAGTGAATGAGTAAAATGATGTTTGTGTTAATAACATTGAGTCTGACTGGTCATTATGTCAGATCATTTTTAAGCAGTTAAACAGATATACATATTCTTTCCCACTTTTTTGTTGTTTTTTTTATTCCACTTCAAACTAAAAAACACACATACCATAAAGGTTGTTAAGGTCATCCTCTCCCTGTGTCCCTCAAATTTCTTTAAAAAAAAAAAAACACACACACACACACACACACACACACACACACACACACACATGCACAAACAAACACAGGTGGAGACTCACGAAGGCTTCGTTTCTCACAGGGATGTTTTTTTGTATCAGATTGTACTTTGGTCTGCCCCCATTAACACTGTGCATTTTCCATAGGGGTACCACTGTACACTACATAGGACATGTGTTGAGGGTACAAGCATGAAAACATACACAGACACACACACAGACGTTCTCACAAGTAGACATACACCATCAAAACCACAACCACAGACACACAAACACACGCCTACTCGCAAACAGGGGTCATGTCATGACTCAAGCCCAGATGTTTCACAGAGACAGTTTTGCTGATCTGTTATCACGGGTGAGTACAACTTGTCATGAAGATGGACGAGAGAATCTGAAAAGTTCTGCGTGATGAGCGTCAGCTTTATTTATGTGTATCTGATATGTCAGACACAAAACAGAGGCGAGTTATGCTGACGGTGGCTCCTTTGAAAATGTGTGTCAGAAACTGGAGAGTTCAGCAAGACTGTGGTCTAGTTAGACTCCAGGACAGGTGCTTGTTTTTAGCCAATACCTATGGGAACCCAATGTCCCTGCATACTTGGGGGTGGGGGGTGGGGGTTCGGGGGTAGCTATAAACGGGGCTATTAAAGCAGCATGACGCTCTCAGGTGTCCATACACCGGTAAGACCTCCTGCTGGTGAGGGCCAATCCCAGCTGAGGGGAAGCCCAGCAGGGGATGCACAGACTGGGATCCCACCTCTGAAGCCACCCCCCCACCCCCCAAATGTTATCTCAACTGGTGAGTCCAAGACAGCTGCTGCAACCTGTTCGACCAACTCACACTTCAGAGTGGACACACCAACCAACTCAGTTTAGGACAGAGATCAGGGAGGTGAAGTAAATATTTAGAAAACCAAGCGACAATGGTTTTGGAGGAGGATCTTGGAATAGTTTGACATTTGAGGAAATATTTATTCGCTTTCTTGCCAAGAGTTAGATGAGAAAATCGATACCACTCTCAGTGTCTGTATAGTAAATATGTAGCTCGAGCCAGCGGCGAGTTAGCTTGGCTTAGCGCAAAGACTGGAAACAGGGGGAAACAGCTGGCCTGGCTCCGTCCAAAGGTAACAAAATCATGTGAAGAGTTTAATCTGCACAAAAAACTAAAGAGTAGAAATGACAGTTTGACAGGGCATTACTTCCTTTACAAACTAAACAAACTAATATAGTAGTTAGTGAGTTAGTGCTGGTAGGTGCATTTTTTCCCTTTAGACGGAACCATACTAGCTTTTTCTCCCTGTGTGCAGTGTTTATGCTAAGCTAAGCTAACTAGCTGCTGGTGGTTGGAAACTTTATATTTGCCTTATAGACATGAGAGTGGTTTCAAATTTCTCATCAAACTCCACTTCAGGAGTAGGCTACATTTTGTTCATGTTCTCATTGCATTCAGTGACCTCCACCTCCAGAGGTTATGTTTTCACCGGTGTCACTTTATTTGTGAGCAGGATTATGCAAAAAGTAGGGATGAGGCAGATCCGTATCATTTACTACTAATTTGAATTTTTTTTTCTGAAGTCTGGTGTAAGTTGTTGGACTTCAGCCTTAACAGAAGTGAGTGCTCTTCCACTTCTTTCTGTGTCTGCTTGATCATTACAACAAAAGGGTCTGTAAGCCACCTAAGCTCTCATCAGATTCCACTTTACTCTGTTAAATCAACCAAGCGATGCATCTGCATTGAAGTGCAAGTCCTGTCACCAATTGCTGTCACTGAACCACCTCTACACACATACAGACTCCTGCTGATGGACACACACACGTTTACATACATTTTACAAAGTTGATTTATTCACAGGGGAGACATGGGAGATGTATGCACAACGACAGCTCCACAAAGACAACAGCAGTGACACCTGCATTAAGTTTAAATACCAACAACAGCTGCGGCCTGGTGGAGATGCATGGAGCTGAGACACTTTTGTTTCTCATGTTTGCTGCCAACACTAGCACACACACACACACACACACACACACACACACACACACACACACACACACACAGAAGCTCACACATACACATATGCAGAGCCACAGCCAGTGACACACACTCAAACACACACCACTGGGTTGTGTTTCACTCACGCAGCAGACAGGCCGCAGTTATTTAGTCTGCCTCCCAGTTTGTTTGCCGACTGTCTTTTTCTCTTTTGTTGCTCTGCCTTGGGCTTTGTTTGATGTAAACTGCTAACTGTAGCAAATGACAGTTGCAGCTGGGATGATGATGAGTGAGGATGAAAAGTGTCACGCCAAATGATAAAGTATGAAGGTGGTCAGGTTGGATAAACAGCAGGGTTTTTGTGTTTGTGTTTAAAAAGCGACAACTTAGTGGTTCTCTTCACATTCAGCTAAAAGAGGGCACTGGAAAATAGTCCAAACTGAATTGAACAAGAGTTTTCTCACATTTACTAGAGGGTCAATAGCAGCAAGGTAGTGGGTGATTCTAACTTCTGCTGATCCCTTTCTACAGTACAGTATTGTGGTATGCACATACACACACTGAGATGTCTAGCTAGACATGCAAACTGTGTCTTCCCCCTCCCCAGCTCAGTTACTTGGAGCTGAGCTCCAGTAAAGTACCTTTGGCAGACACACACTACAGAACGTCTTGTCCTCTCAATGCTGGGCCCCACTCCACTCACAGCCTGCAGGTGGGAGCTGGGACATCTGGAGGGCAGCAATTCATTGCAGCTAATGGAAGGGAGACCTATTTTTTATAACAGTTTGAACTGTGGAAAGTGTTTAAAACCAGTTTGCAGTGATGTCAAACTAAAAACCTTTATTCCCGGGTGAAAAATCCCACTCCTTAAAATCATAGACTCCCCTGCTTCCTCTGGTCAAAGAGGGGGAGAGAGATCATTAGAGTCGACATTGTTCCTGATGATGAACCATTAGTGAACAAGCCTAGACACACTGGCCAACCCTATGGGGAATTTGTGGTATACAGCATGTGAGTGTGTGTGTGTGTGTGTGTGTGTGTGTGTGTTTGTGGTAGGGGAAGGGTGCAGAAATAAAATACTGCCCTACTCCTCCTTGCAGGGTTCACCCTCTGCGTCCATGAATGTTGCTCTTGGAGGTCACGGCACCTAGCAACAGCCTGGATCAAGTCCTGAAAGAAACATGAGACAACGCACAGGCAGACACACACACACACACACACATACATAAATATATATAAACACAGATTATATAGTAACATACATTTTCTTAAACACACCCAGGTTAAACTAACTTCATTGGCATGCTTCTTCTTGTGACATGATGTTGACCTAAAGTGCAGAGTATTGCAAAAAAACCTTTTCACTTTTTAGTGTGCATGAGTCTGCATGATTGACCTGGTTATCTCAGATCAAATCACTGACTTATCTAGAAGGCGGAAAACAATTTCTTGTTTCTCTGTTTGTGGTCTCATTTCTTACCTTCCCTCTAAGAGAAGATTCATAGGGAAAAAATACACTGTGACTGTGTGGGCTGAAGAGAGATCATCTTAATGCAAAAATGATTGGGACATGAATTACTAAAGGATATGAATGAGTACATCAACCAAAGCAAAAGTGTCGTAAGTGCGCAATATTCAACAAACATGCTGGTAAGATTTTTTGAAACCAGCCTAAAATCTGTGCTGCATGTTACCCCTCTCTCTCCTCGCTGCCGCCTCTCTCTGCTTTGAACTGTCTGATGAAGATGATAAAGCCTCAAAGACTACATCTCCTGCACAGTCTATCAAGCCATATTAACTATGGATGGTAGACTTCCATTGTGTGAAGAGTCACATTATGTTTGATGATTTCCTGGTTAATATAAATGCCGGATCTTTTTTGAACTAAAGTAATTAAATGGTAAAAAAAAAAAAAAGTCCAAACAAGATATGTAATTATCCAGAAGATTAGCTTCCCAGTCACTGTCTCTGGAGCCCTGTTTTTCTTGATTCCTGTTTACAATGTTTTTAGTGTGGAAGAGTGCTCAGTTCTGCTTTAGGGGGGGTTTTCCTGTAAAGACACCCAGATACATATGTTGCAAATTGGACCAAAGGAAGAGTTTACTTGGTTTCTCTGTGAACGACTGCTGCCCAGACTGAAGTAAGGCAGCAGGCACTTTTTCCATATTCAGTAATTATACTGCTTGTACTGCTAAGAGCCGCTCTCAAGGATGATATCTAAACACAGGAAACAAGAGCAAGATCCGAGCACAGACGCACAGAGCTAGACTCCTTCACAAATAGCAAACCGCTTCCAATGATTCTGCAAATCCTTTTCATATGTCCATCATTCATTTGTTCTCCATGGTGACCAACCAACCAACTCACTCCTCCGTTCATATGCACACAAAGATACAAGCACCCAGTTCTGCACTCTTTGCACTGGATGCATATGTACATATGTGCCTCTGTGCCCAAGTACGCTTATGCACATGCACATGCACAAGTGCAAGTGCACAGAGACACCACTAATCCGGCACAGGTTCAGATTCTGGCTATGTGTCATCAATTCTGTGTTCAGTGTACTTTCACACAGTCAGCATCCTAAAAATAGCTGAAGGACTCTGGCTCTCTGCCCGGCCTCCCTAACTGTCAATAAGTTATCTTCTCTCTCGCACCAACACTCGCAGCTTTTAACCTACAGTACCACGACCGTTAACAGCACACACTGCCTCCGAAACACCAGAAGTTAATCATAAATTATTCTTATTTAGCTGGCCTCAACCATGCGATAACACACCAAGTGTCAGTAAAATGAAGGGGATATTTTACAGAAATGAGAAAGAGCTAACATGATTGTTCAGTGCACTTATGGATCATTAACTAGAAGTAAGAGCGTGCATTGAACACAAGTGTCTGGAGATCCTTATCTCTTCTTTATTTCCTCTTTGATGTGAAAATACCAGACGATATGAGGGCATATCCCTGTTTGTTTGCATTGTCCGTTGTTGTGTCTCTTCTCCGAGCCGTAGTCTCAGTTCTCCTGGCTTTTTATCTGCTCTGGTTGACTATCCATCTTTATCAATCTCTCATCTTTCTCTCTCTGCCTCTCTAATTCCAGCACAGCTCCTCCTCACTTGGCTTTTGATGACGGTTACTGATAACAAGGCTTCTGGTATTGTGTCTGCCTCATATTTTCTTTTTTTTTTTTCCCCACGCTGAGGAATGTTTGTTTTTCAAATTCCAGTAATAGGTGGATTGTGGTGCAGCGTTTTCACAGACTGAATTATGTAACTACATTAATTTAATGGATGGCATGAATGCTGGTCCTGGCATATCTAAATGTTTGCAGACGCAAATTCACTTTAGGGAGTGATGATATGATGTGTTTCTTTGATAGAAGATGGTTGCAAGTTGCTGCCCACATTCACCCAACTGCTGTATTATACAAAGTACTGGAAAAAAATAATAATTTATCACTCCTTGTGCATTTTCTTGACTCTGTGGTAGACAAAAAGCTGGCTGCTGTAATATGCAATAAATAATACATATCCATGCCTCAGGTATAGAATGTCACTCAATCTCTTAAAACCTGAGAAGCCTCCTTGCAGCACAATTGTTCATCTATTGCACAAGTTCTGCTGGCAGTTTGTGTGTTGACAGGCTGAGCCAGTGTGCAAGAGTTTGGAGTGCTAAGGGTTACTGTAATGAGGCTAGGCAAGGAGGGGAAATGAGGAATGCGAGGGGTTAAACGGGAGCGAGAAGGTCAGAAGTTGAAGCCGGGAATGTTTTCCACAGCCTGGCCTTCCCTCGCACAGGGCCTGTGTGGCACACAGTCCCCAGGAACAGATGTGCCCACAGCCTGGGTTAAAAACACCTCCCTCCATGTGGTGTCCCTAATACTGGTAAACACTGTTTGTGAAGCGCAGGAAGACAGAAGGTACTGGACATGGTATCAATGTGAACCCAGCTGCGTTCACAAGAGTCCCACTGTCTCTCTTTTGTAAACCATGGAACAAGACTCTCTGCGGCAGGACCCGCACACAGTCGAAGGCTGATCTTTCCAATTTCTTTATCATTCATTGAAATGAACTCTCCTCCATCATCATTTCATCCAATTTTCCACATTTACAGCCTGTCTGTCAAAAACGATCCACGTGCACAGCTGGATGTTTAGCAGTGGGAACCTCAGGTCAAGTGGTGCAGTAGTTAAAGGGCCCTATCCCATTACATGGCCAACAGCCACCAAACAGCAGCCCTCTGTTCACTAACCCACAGTCTGAAACTTCTGTTGGACCTCAACACACTGGGCTGGTGGTAGAGGGGGGCGGCCTCATGGCAGGATGAGGGTTAAGTTCAATGCTGGACACAGCAGGGAGGAAATCCTGTCTGAGTCAGGGGTGAGGGGTCACTGGAGGTCAGTTCCTATCCTAAATCCTTAGTTTGGGGTTGTCAGATAAACTTTGACCTCGCAGCGTTCTTCTTAAGAGAAGCTTGTGCGGATCACCAAAGACAGAGCTGCTGTCTTGAACAGACACAGTTCCTTATTGAATCACTTTCTATGTGTGCCCTATACACCACAGTGGAAGCTCAGTTTCAAATAAAACCTCAAAAGCTCCAAAAGAAATTGTATGGTACTCTTCAAACATATCGAAAGACTTGATCAATCCTCACCCGGAGAACACTCAAAAAATAAACTTACATACAGCCACATGCAGTGAGCTTCTTTGGCAGACCAGATTTCACATCCCTTTCTGTTGACAATCAATCTGGTTCACCGACATGAGAGTCTGGCTGTGATGCGGGCTACAGTGAAACAGGATCCTGCAGGCAGAAACTTAAAGGGGAAAGAGTGAGAGATACAGAAAGAGGTACAGAGTGAGAGAGAGAGAAAGAGAGAGAGAGAGACTGGAGGGAGCAGTGCTCTGCTCTTCTCTGTCTCCGATCAACTTGACATGTGCGACTTGTGTCTACTCCACGTCTCCGTTGGAAACCCCACACGCCAGTTTCATCAAACGGTGTTGTGAGGACTGGCAGGAAGGAAGTGGGTGGGACCAGTCTGAAATTTAAAAAAAGAAGAAAGATGAAGGACAAGTTTTATTAACAGATTGGGTATATCAAAAGCAAAAGAGTACATTTCCAAGAAATGTAGCTCATTCCCAGCGCTGAGTTTTCATCAAAATCATATTTTTCTTGTTGCTGAAGTTATCCGAGCAAATTTCACAGCTCCACCACATCCAGCGGCAATATCCCGTCATAATGAAAGCTTTCAATAATGGCTCTTATATTCCAGATTCAGTTCACTCTCTTCTGGCTGCCCTGAGGTTATAGCCTGCCTGGCTTGTGTTCATACTGGGAGCCCAACCAAATCATCTGCCCTACTCCTGATCTGGTGCCTCAACCTGACACACTGTATCAGGTTATCTTGCTTGTGTTTAAGTGTGTGTGTGCATGTGTGTGTGTGTGTGTGTGTGTGTGTGTGTGTGTGTGTGTGTGTGTTAATGGAGAGTCATGTGTCATTCTCTGGAAAGAGGGGAAGAGAGGGACAGAGGAGGTGGGGGCAGAGGAAGACAGTGAAAGAGATTGTAAGACTGGGGGAGACTTTATAAGAGAAATTAAGAAAATATACAGTAATTGCAGTTTCTCCAGTTGCTTCTTTTGCCACCATATAATGAAAAAGCCAATCACAGACAACATCTGGGTAATGATTACTGATATCTGAGGATCGTGATGATATGCTTCTGCTCTTTGTACTGACTTCGTGTCCTCCAGAAACCATATACGGAGGGAGGGCTTTTCTCTTTTTTCACTTTACTAGCGTGGGCTGAGGGAGTGAGCTCTAAAAATAAAACATATGTTCCTCCAGGTCTGTGGGAGCAGGGGCCCCCAGCGTATTGTTTTGGGATATGGGGGAGGACAGGGAGGATCTAGCCTGGAGAGAGAGATACTGCAGAGTGGATACAGACAAGAGGCAGAGCAGAGGGGGGGGGCTAGTGCTGCTGCTGTACTTACAAGAAAAGGGTTGAGGAAACATTCTGGCTTGCATGCGAGTATGTGCAAACTAGGAAAGGAAACTGATCTAAAGTAATTTCTGTTCTCTCTTCTTTCCTGTAATCGCTGGGGTGGGATGTGTGTGTTTTGTGTGTGTGTGTTACTTGAAAAGTGGTTGTCTGAGACGGGGTGAGGGGTGGTCAGGATAAAAATGCCGAGTACACCCCAGCTGAAAAGGTGCATCCATGAGCCTTTTTATTGATTCACAAAGCCCTCGGGGGAACCAGTGGGGACAAGGGTTAAAAGTATCTGAAGGGGCAGTGTACTCAGTGTGCACACTGAAACTTATAGTGTGTGTGTGTGTGTGTGTATGTGTGCGTGTGCGTGTGTGTGTGTGCGTGTGTGTGTGTGTGTGTGTGTGTGTGTGTGTGTGTGTGTATGTGTGTGTTTGTGTGTATTTGGTGGGAGAACTGACTTCAAGCCAAAGTAAGTGATGGACCAGCGGCTAAGAGCTCTTCTTGGTGAGGAATGAGTTAAAGCCAGCTGACTGAGATGTGTGTGTGTGTGTGTGTGTGT
>NW_019525072.1:442536-459170 GCF_002814215.2 Seriola lalandi dorsalis | reverse complement strand
GGGGCTGGGGGGGGGTGCGCAGAGCAGGGGAAATGAAGGGATATTAAGGGAGAAATAAGCATGAGCGCCGAAGGGGCTGGATATATCACGTGTCTGGATTTAGCACCAGTCCTCCTACCTCCTACTGCTGTATCTTTGTAGACTGTTCAGCAAAGTGGAAGAGGAAAGAGTGGGGGAGGAGTGTGTGCGTGCTCACATCTGTGTGTATGTGCAAGAAAGGCAAGAAAAAGAGAGTTAAGTGAGAGAAAGAATAAGAGATAAAGACATAAAGAGAGAGCGTAACAGAGCTGTAACCAGATACGTAGGGTAACTAATGATATCTTGACACAATGATGATGATGAAATTGATCTGTCCTTCAAATAAAGTCAAACAGTTGCTCTGACGTTCTCTCTCAGCTACTGACAACGGCCCTAAACTTGACAGGCAGAAGTAAGCAAAGTATACTAAATAATACTGAAAAAGTCAACTATGCTAATATCATAGCACACTCGCAGCAGTGAGGACCCATTAAAACATAATGTAAATATTCAAAGTAATACATATGGTGGAAAGTAACTAATTACTTACTAACTAACTACTAGTAATGACATTACCTCTAATATTTTGAGGACATTTTGATAATAGTTGATATTTGATGACACTTCTGTAAGTAAAATTTTGATGCAGGGCCTTTACATGTGACTGGGTATTTACTTAAGTAAATGAATAGTACTTCATCTGTCAATGATTATACCATAACAGACAGTGATTTAAAACACCATCAAGTGCAGCAATGTAACTTCTAACTGAATTTTAAGTTTTTGAGAGGCTTATGATTTCATAAAATGAATGGATGAATTACACTTATGGGCTTTTCAGACATCTGTAAAAACATGTCCATTTAAATTATACACATGGCAGGAGATTTAAAACACCAAGTATAATTTAAACCTTTACACTTGCTGCTGAACACAACACAAGTTCCTGTGTGCTGTGGTGGAAACTGACTAAGTACATTTATATTTCTATTCCACTACGTTTATTTGCTAACTTTAGTTGCAAGTGAAAATTTGACACATAATGAGTTTATTAAATACGTAAAGGATCTAAATACTTGCTCCACCACTGCCTGTATAAATACTACATGATTAAAAAGGAAACCCTTGCTGATGAGCACTACACGCAGTATATGAGGGGTATTACTGGGGCATCATGGTGATTTGGATGATTTGATTACTATCATGTACCACAGGGCATGTGATGCTGTGTCAGTGTGGAGGGGCGTGTGTTATGGGCGTCCCCATTCCGGGGAGTGTCTGTGTTCAGCCAATCACATTTTAGTCGTGAGGTTTGTGGGTGTGGTCTACCCCCTCCTCCTTCCCTCCCTCCCTCCCTCCCACACACTACCCTGACCCAGCTGCAGCACGCTTTTGTTCAAACTCAGAAGTCAGACAGTCAGTCCCGTACAGAGGTGCGCTCTTACGTTACTTTAACAGATGTTCATAAAAGGCTGATAGCAACAGTATGGCTCTTGTCAAACACATTCAAATCGATGTACTTTTAACCTTTACTTCACAGTTTTGGATGCTAAGTTAGTTTTTTTTTTTTTTGTACTTCGCTTGTGTGAAGTTTTTCAAATAGGGACAGCAAGGTGTCGCGAGCGAAGCAACTGGAGACCTGGAAGAAGAAGAAGAGGAGGGGGGGAGGATTTTCTTTGAAACACACTTCTGGCGGCTGTGTCGGTGTACGACCGCTGCCATGTACAGCTTCTAGACATGTTCCATGCTCTTTGACAGACAGGAGAGAGTGAGCTTATGCTACCCTTCATCCTCCTCGCTGGATAATCTATGGAGAGGGTGTCCTGTTCTCTCTCACGCAGCTCTTGGAGTTACTTGCGGCTGAGACTACACCGTGAGCTTTGAACTGAATCGACCTGGATAGTAGAAAACGACTCACTTAACCTCATTTGAATGCCTTTGCAAGGAGTTTGCTGGTTTCTGTGCTGCAGGCAGGGCTTCAGTTTGCTCGGACGGGACTATGGGGAGAAAGAGGAGGAAGAGTCTTTTGAATTGCGCAACAAGGAGGACTTGACTCCCAATGGACGGGTAAAAAAAACTCTCCACCTGCACTACACAGCAACTCCCCTGCATGCACTCAGTTCAAAACATACATTTGTTGAAGATTTACATCAGAAAATGTCAAGTAGTGACTGTGAAAAAAAACTGTCTTACACAATGTACCTTGAACATTTTATAAAACAGGGTCAGCTCCAGGAGCATAATTTCAGTTTTGTGCAAACAGATATGGCTGCAGGTCTTGATAGGGAAATGATAACTTTTGAAAAGTAAATTTGGATTGGAACTTCAAGGCACGATAAGAAATGCAGCTTGTGTTCACTAGATTGCCCATATTTTGAAGTAACAAGCCACAGAGTTCACATGTTATCTGTTAACCTTGTTATCTGTGGGAAGCATCAGTTTGTTCATTGCAAGCCTCTGTCACTGATGCAGGACACTGAATTTGCTGCTGCAGCCCAGTTTTGACGTTTAGGCTTGCATGGTCTTTTGAGGCTTGGGCAACATTGAGCAATCACGTACACACACCCACACAAACACACTCATTGACATAATGCATTCCCCAGACCCTTAACCCTAACCTAAATCATCACAACTAAATGCCTAACCCAAAAACCTAAACATAACTCTAACCTTAACCCTCAAACGGCCCTTTTAAGTTGTTATGACTGGCCATAATGTCCTCATAATGAAGGTTTCCAACAAAAAAAATTGTCCACACAACCATAGAAATACATATACACACACATGCACATACACACACTGTGATGCAAGCTGTAAAACCCAGTGTGTTGAACTGATCCTGTGTGTTTGGCCTCTGTCCGCTCAATTGCAAATAAGACTGCAGCCTTGTCTTCTCTGTAATGTTAGTCATCTGATCAGGCACAGAGAGTTCAGCATTGTCCATCCACTTGTGAGGGGGCATTGTTGCCTTGAATTGAGGTAGCCTCTTTCTGTATGACCCAACGTACAGCTCCTTATGTACAGTCTCTTAGAAAAATTTACCCTCAAATATGAGACTCCTGTTGTTTTTTAAGGAGAAAGTCATTAAAACCTGTCTTGGCCTCTGTATGCTGTCATGGCTTACACTAACAGCATGACCTCCCAAGTTAAATACCACCCGAAGCTACGACTTGCATATCCTGCTTATCTATTTATTGCCCCTTTTGTCTGGTTGCAGCCAACCAGTGCACCACCACAGCGATTTGCATGAAACGTTGGGAACAGTTAAGTTTTACACAGTTACACGGTTATTGCCTCAACAGAAATCTTAACAGTACCAGCAGCAGCCAGATAAGAGCAACATCTGTTGCTCCAGGGTATCCAGAGAGGTGTTGGTGTGTAGCACTCCTCTTCTTGGCAAACATCCCCATCTTAGTCATAATGTACCATCTGCCTGGCCATTGGTGGTCAGAGGAACCCAACTGTGCTCCATCCGCAATCAATACAAGATCATAGTAACATGTCCCAATGGAGAGGCCTGGTGGCCTTTCAGAGAGAGGCACAGGGATCTCTTTTCCTGTAACTTTCCCCGGTTCTCTCATTAAAATGTAACCTGCACAGAATTCTGTTCCTCTGGGTGGATTCAATTTAACGTTGGTTTATTGAATTTTAGGTGTGTTGTTTGGAGGAGAGCATGCTCTATGAGATGACCTCAGGTGAAGGATTGTATTCTGGCCATGCTCTCTAAAAGATAAATTGCATATAGGATGATCAGCATTGCCAGATTTCACTGATTAAATCTATACTCCTATTAAAGCCAAGAGCCCACCCAACTGTCATCAAAGTGGCCTAGTGGCAGTTTTCTTTTACATTAAACAGTTTAAGTCTTCAGTTGTGTGTGCAGATGTTTGACAAAAGAGTAATTGGGATAGGAGAAATATTTCTCACCTAGTTGTAATAAATGGAAATGACATTTAGTTTTTCTTGGTCGTCAGCTACCAGTCATTGCATGTTGAGCCAAGCCTACTGAACTCCATGCTGTCTCAATCGTATTAATCAGAGAAGAGGAAGTGGTGATTTATTGGACTGTAGCCGAACTATTCATCCGTGGAAACTTCCCAAATGGCACAAACGTTATCACACAAGAATAACTCTTAAAAGAAAGCTGCTTTTATTTTGTTTTAGTGTAAACTTGTATGTATGGCTGTGGAAAACTGACTACTGTGAAGCTCATAATGCTTCTTTGTCTCTAGAGCTGCTCTCTCTCTCCCCTATACTGGTGTTACATCATTGATTAGAGTCTTGGTTCTATTAATTTTGTGCTCGTAAATATTCATAAATATGAATCAACTTGTCCTGAACCATAAAAATAATGATCTTCTTTTAATCTGAGTGATAATTTCCTTTTGAGATGCAGTTTGTCTTAATCATTCATGTGGTCAGCCCTGTTCATTTTTATCATATTAGTTCTAAACGGGAGGAACCACTTTATTGACTGATGTCACTGACAGTGTTTTACCCAATAACGAAAGTCAGCAAACTGCCTTTTGGCTACTTTCTTTTGTCATAAAAAATCCCCCCAGTTTTTCTGAAGTTATTGATTATTGATTACCCTGATGCTTCCAAGTAATCAGTCCACTTCCACAAATTCTGTTTCCATTTGATCTGTGTCACTGGTTTATGCTGGGTATTGTAACTCTGTGTCAATAGTTCACACTGAGGCAATAATTAAGACACACAGCTGAGCTAAACCAATATCATCAGCTGAACCACTCTTATCCAGCGCAGTTCGTTATGCCCCTCCCCTCAGAATATACAGATCTAGCAGATACTGTTTGGTTTTGCATGGTATCAGTGGAGGGGATGGGGTAGAGGGTTTGAAGATCTACAATCAGTATACAATCAGCTCCTTTCCACCACTGCAAAATGATCTGCTAGTTCTGGGCTGGTGCTACTGCCTGTTCACAGTTGGTTTAACTTGCAAACCCCGGCTAGAGAGCCACCATAGAGCCACGTCATTACAGCGCTGTATATGTCTGTATACGTCTCTGCTTTTCTAGCAACTCTAGTGCCAAGCACAACAACAACAATGGCAGACTACATAGTCTTTTACAAGTGTTGCTCCTGACTTTGGCAGCCTACATTGTCATCCAAGCATTTAGATGTTGATTTTGAAGATTTCCAATTTAAAAAAAAAAAAAAAAAAGAAAGAAGAAAAAACGTCAGTCACAAAGTTTTAGTTCCTCTTGTTGGTCATGATAATCCTGCCTCCATTGTTGCTGGCCAAGAGCCGGTTCTTTGGCAGTTCAAGATTAGGCACCGGCTCCAAAACGGTCGTCAAAATGTCTTGGTGGAAAAGGGGTAAATGATTCCCAGGGAAAGCCCCTCAGGGCTCCGTTCCATCATTTACCCAGAGAGCTCCATTTCATCCAGAGCTTGACAAGCCACATTTTCAGGCAGCAGGTCAGACCTCCCAGGGTGTATGTGTGTGTGTCTTTTGGGCTTTGTAATGCTGAAATACTCCATTTAGTAGGACTCTGTCCAGCTCCTGCCAGGGATGACCACAGCAACCCACAGGTCTGGTGGAGTCTCCCTCGCTTAAGCATCCAAAACCTTCACCGCAATCTCCAGAGTTGTTTTACAACATGCTGCCAGAGGATGCCACGATGTGTAGCATCCACAGCACCAAAGCCATAGGCAACACACTGTTTCTTGCCAGGACTGTTCTCACTGAGGTTGGAATCATGAGTCAGTTCTGACGCTTGTGTAGGCTTGGCCCTTGAGAGCACAAGGCCATGTCGGAACCCTTTCCCTGCATGTTTACAGTCCTCATTCAATGAAACTGCTCTCCAACAGCTGCCCAAACAGTCACACTAAGCTGAATGCCTCCAGTGTTGGGACAGCAAGGCACTAATTTTAGGACAGGACATCCGTCATTCTCTCTTCTTTCCCTTTTTTCCACTGAAACTTTATTCAACTTTTATGCAACGTGAAGTCACGTTTACCAATAAACTCCCACCACAGAGTGTTTCGCCCTGCACAGTTGCAAGTGTTGGATCGCGGCACTGCAGTGCATCCTGTTA
This sequence comes from Seriola lalandi dorsalis, assembly GCF_002814215.2. Lineage (NCBI taxonomy): Eukaryota > Metazoa > Chordata > Actinopteri > Carangiformes > Carangidae > Seriola > Seriola lalandi. The sequence goes on along the minus strand of NW_019525072.1, from coordinate 453,090 downwards.
CTCGGAACAAACAGGCACAGTCCTGCTATGCTGAGAGCCGGTCCCATTAACTGTCACTGCTGCCCTCTGTCTTCAGAGGTGTCACGGTACGCTGGTTTATATTTGGTTTCCGTTGCGTCTCTGCCTCACCACCTCCAGGCCACACATCTGGTCTTCAGGCCGACACTGGCTGAGCCCAAGCATTTCCTCCTGGTTACTCAGCCTCCCAGGAGAGCTGAAGGGAGAGCGAGAGGGAGAGAGAGAGAGAGAGAGAGTAGACGGAGGGAAAGCGAGAGCGGAAGTCGGCCACGGAACGAACACATCACGGCATCTTTCCCTCTTTCCCTCCATGCTCTGTTCTAGTCTGGAGTGATTCATCCCCTGCCCGTCCAAAGGGAGAGCTTTTGCCAGGGCTCTGCATCGCACGCTATCCTTGTTCCTCATCCCACAGCCCATTAACTCCATTGGAAAGCTATTTTTCTGTAAATTGTCACGTAATGTGTAGAATTACCCCAAAATATTCTAACTTTATCAACCTGACCCATTAGTTGATTGATCCTCTGATTAATTTACATCATGGATTTACAGCTTTTGCATTCGTTGATGTGATTAGTATTGATTTGTCGTTTCCAGTCATGGCTGTCTGTCTGAATTTTCTTCTCTGGGCCTGTTGGCTTGGCTGAATCATTTATGGTTAACAGGCAGGGGTAGGGAATTACCGTACACACTCCCATTCACAAGTCACTTTCTGCTGCTGTTCACTTATTCTTCCCCATCTGGCTTGACATTTACAGCACCTCTCCCTGAGTTAAACATTAATCATATCTCAATATCCCAACCCTCATCTTTTCCTCATTTGCTTCAGAGTCCATCTGCCTTGTAAATATAACACAGATTCCATACTAGCCTATAAATTTGTAGTTCATGTTTTCTTTGTTAGTTTTGAGCCATCCAAAAAGAAGCAGTAGACTGTTTTTACAGAGCATGGGCTATACTTAGGCTAGTTTGCCCAGTAGTAAAGTGTGGTGTGTGAACTGTTAGGGGCCCAGAGCTGACCTGGATAGTGTTTCAGGTAGGCCAACACCCCCAGAGCTGGGCCGGGGCAGCCGCAGGAGCTGGCTCAAGGCTGTGGCTCTCAGAGACAACAAGTCAAGCCACGGGGGACACAAAGTGCTGCCTCGCACACCAGGGAATAAGTCCAGATTGCACACAGGCAAAGCTCTGATGTCTGATGGGGTTTCCAAAGTCAGGTTGGGAATCTGAAGGCTGGATCTCTGTGAAAAGGGAAACATCCTCTCCCATCTTCTGCTTAATGGGGGAGTCCTGGAATGAAAAGTTCATTGTTCCTCCCATGAAATTTGATTTTACGTGTCCCATTTGTAGTCAGTAGAATCACTTACTCCAATTTCCATACAAAACCAAGAGGGAGTGTGATTTGATATGAGTAGCTGGCTAGCAGTCAGGATAACATATCTAACTTTTATTATGACTGTGCTCATCAGATAATCATCATCAATACACCTACATTTCTCTTTTTTATACGATGCCTCCCAGAGGTCTCTTTGTCTTTCTCTTTTGCTTTCATCAACCTAACAGCAATTTCCCCTCAACTTGTGTCTCTTTGAGCATGTGGATATAAAAGCTGTTTCAAGTGCAATCTCAAAGTCCAGGTTTATTTTTAGGTTAACAATCTTCGCAGAGAAATTGACTCGATCTAAATAAAAGCATTTTGGGGTTGCACGCAGCTACAGCACAAAAGATTCTTCTGTTCCCTACTCCTATATTAAATGAGCCTGTTTTGCATGCCATATTTCTCCCCACCAGCTCACCCCTCGCAAGTGAGAGCCAAGCATTACAGGAACAGAGCAGCTATGTGCTGAGACTGCCAGGAACGGCTGCATGCTCGACTGTAACATGGCCACTGCAGGCAAACTGCTCTCCAACCTGTGGACTAGTTCTAAGGACAGGCTACTGTTTGTGTTGCATTATCATCTATTTACCCGATTCTCTCTCTTCTGTTGACAGAGTCCAGCTGAGGTGACTGTTTCTCAACCAACTCGCACAGCCAACGGAACAAATGGGTAAGGAGAGAGAGAGAGAGAGAGATTTTTTTTTTTTTCCCACAATTTTTAGGAAGTAATAGTTCCTTCTTTTACTTATATACTTCCTCTGAGTGCTGGGGATATCTGTATTTATCCTCAGGCAGGCACATGTGTGAGTACAGGCCAATCACTTGATTTTTTACTTCCTCTGCAGTGTATGGTATCTCATGGGGCTCTCCTCATGTGCCTAGCCATGACACATGTGCCTAACCTCATTGCCACACATATGCTCACATGTGTATGTGTGCAAGTGGCACAGACTCACATTGTATATTGAGGATGTGGTGGTGGTACTTTAACTGCTTATGGATAATGCCACTGTCAGTTTTCACTCGTTAACCTGTTGAATTTTTAAGTTTTTCCATTCAAAGGTCAGCTAGGCTGCTGTTAGGGGTTGCATTGGTCAATAATGTCAATCTTCAACCTAGATGTTTCTGACCGATTACAGCTGTAACTTCCAGCTCACTCTGTGCAGCTTCCACATCAACAAATCCAATCACTTTGTTAGCTTGAAGGTTGTCCATTCAAACTGCCAGTTACAAGCAACCACTATGCAACTCCCGAATAATGAAATGGTCATGTGGTTTACGAGTGAACGCTAGTGACAATGAAAAGGAGTGATTCATGGAGATCTTGATCCAGACTATTAGTGCAGGGCTGTGATCTCAGACAGCGATGCAGCCAGGCTCTGCCCCGCTCTATCTCTGGCATCGTGCCCTTATCATACCCCCCCACCCCCACCCACGCCTCTTCCCTTATCCACAATCTCCACTGTACATCTGCCGACTCACAGTCAATGCGTCACAAAGCTCAACTTGTCGGACAATCACACACCACGAATGAATAGAAGAGGGTCCGCAGCAACTCTCAACAAGAAGAGATCTGCCTTAGGAAGTAGGCCGGTGAGCTGAAGTTGAAGCATTTTTGCTGCAGTCATTCAGGACATGCTGTCTCTTGAGGGTTCAGGGAAAGCAGGAAAGGAAGACTTGGGCAGGGAGGTAGGCTAACTGGACTGGGTGACTCACTCCTACCTCAGCAGCACTCCCAGAAGAGGTGTGGCTCGGATGTGTGTGTGCTTGTGTACGTGTGTGTCACTTCTACAATACAGTGGAGGTGGCCCCGGGCCACATGGCATAATTAACTACTGGTTTTGAAGGAGTGTGTTAAAAGCCTGGCTGTAATCATTGCACTCAGTGCAGAGATTAGAGAGCGCAGTGCTTCGTGATTACCTGGCCAATGAGTGGACACACCCAGAAGTTAAGTTGTATGGAGGGAAAGCCAAGCCAGGCTCTGATAAGTCATGGCATTGTGATATATCAAATGGTTCCACATCAATTTATCTGTATTCATACAACAGGGCGGTTTACTGGTTTACTTTGTACTTTTATTGACCTATTGAATTGAACTTTCCCAAAGGAGATATCAATCTCAACTACTAGTTTGATAGTGGCCCAAATCTGATGGTGATGAATTAGGGGGATTTATGTTTGTTTTACTAGACTGAGGTTAATATGGTAATGCTCAGATAATTCATCATGCTGCAGGCCTGGTGTGGTAAGGGAGGGAGATAGGCCCATCTCTGTCAAAACATAGTGGGGGGGGGGGACAGTATTTAAACTACACAAACAGCAGCAGGCCACATGCACATTCAGTCAGTCAGTCATATGTGATCAAAACATCAAGAGACTGGACAGTGTACCACCTTCCTTTTACTTTCATATGTAACCTGGCATGGTTCTGTATTAGTTCAGTATTATATCAAACATACGACAATACAGTTGATTATTATGTTTTTACCTGGGTCAGAAAAGGAAAAAAAAGTGTTTTAAGTTGACTCATGTGTAACTCCAGAGTGAGACTGATCTGTAGAGGCTGTGAACAAAGTTTCCAAATATTATTTGGTCTGTGTCAGAGGTCCTGTAATACATTTGTTGTGTGCTTGCACTAACCTCTCTCAGGTGTGTGTGTGTGTGTGTGTGTGATGGACATATTGCTGCAGGCAGACTGCATAAGGTCTTCCCTGTCTGTCTCTCAGTCAGCACAAAGTGCCAAGAAGCTTGTTCCCTCCTGCTGTGTTCACACTCAAATCTGTCTTACATCATCTCTATTTTTTCATCCCCACTTTCCTCACTGCTTCTCATAGCCAGGGCAGGGCAGGGTACAAACTGTACCAGGAGGAAAGTGGACACTTGAGGACTTCTCTATCTCTCTTTCTCACCATTTGTTCCATCTGCTTTCTCATTAGCCCCCCTCCCCCTCTTCTTTGATGGCTTTTGACAGTCAAAAACTAGACATATTTTGGTGTGGGCTGCCAGGCAGTAATGGCTGAAAGAGACCAGTGTTTGATGATGTATTTCATGTGTGTGAAGATATGCATGTGCATAAAGAGAGAGAGAGAGAGAGAGAGAGAGAGAGAGAGTATGTATGAAACATGTGAGTGTTTGCGTGAAAAGCTTAGAAGTGGGCCCCTGGTAATTGCCTGTCTGAGCGTCTGTCAGCGTGACTGTCAACCATCCAACCATCACAAACTGACCCCGTTTACAACTACAACAAATATAGAAAGTTGTCATTCACGTCACTAAGTTTCACTATCAGAGTGACGTCATTCAGACTTTTTTAAAACCTCTCTATCATAAGCTTTCTCGCTGATCGACACTCTCCTTCAGTCATAAACTGTAGACTTCCTGTCTCTCACACACGCACACGCACGCACACACACACACACACACACACACACACACATATACACACCCACCTCCTCCTTTCTCAAAACATGACTTTTTTCCTCTCCTTTCTGCCTAGTCCAGAGTTTCTTGGCAGTGGTCTTGAGTAAACAGCGTATTTTTAGCTGGGAGGTCATATAGGCCCAGTCTTAATCACCACATTCCCATTTTCCCACCAGCCCAGCTTCAGCCAGAGGCCCATGCAGCCAGCCCATGCACTGTGGGGAAGGGGATAGAGAGAGAGAGAGAGAGAGAGAGAGAGAGAGAGAGAGAGAGAGAGAGAGAGAGAGAGAGAGAGAGAGATGGATTTCTACAAAGAGAAACTGTGATTATTTATTGCTGCAGTATGACCCACTGTATTATTAATGAAAGCTGTTTCAGATAGTGTTATTTATCCTCGGTGCTTGCTCAGATGTCTAATAAAATCTGTGTGTCATGATGTACGGCCATCGTTTGTGTACAGTGTATAAGCCTGGACATCAACGGAGGCATGCAGCTGGTTTGAGTTCATTTGTTTGAACGCCTTTTTGGATCCATCTGGGCTTTTCATCCATCAGATAGAGCTCCAAGTATTTGTGTGACACATCTGCGCAAGGGTCATTTTTTTTTTTTTTTTTTTTTGTAAATGTGCATGTTCTTGTGGTCACAAGGACCCGCTTTGTATGCTAGGACATGTCTCCGCTGTTTTCCACTGCGGTCATCACAGCCCGAGAGCAAGGACACTACTTTCTAACTTTAATTAGCGTCTCAGCGTTTTGATTAGACCCTGGACTGAAATCAATTACTCATCGCTCCAGCAGCTACCAGCGGACAGACGCTCACAGACTAATCAGCTTATTGTGCTGCTCATACTTGGTGGATTTAAGTGTGTCACTCTGAAAGGCCTGCTGATAATATAAGCTGTGATGGCCTTATTTAAGTATTTAGCTTGAGTCAGTCTCTAGCTTTATTGAGTAGATGATGCTGAATTCACAGTGTCTTTTAAATGGGAAGAACAGGTAGAGCCTCTCCTTATTCCAACTTAGGTGTGTTTATGCATGGTTACCCCGACTGCTAGCCTTGTAGTCAAATTGTTTAAATAGCCTAAATTAGCTATCTTTCCTTTATTGTCCATTTAAATTGGAGCTAATACAAACAAACCGTAAATTAGCTGAATTAGTGCTTATATCATTTTTAACTTTTCTAGTTCTTTTTGTCAAGTTCGAGATGTTTTTGCTTTCAGGAATTCCCAGTATCTTTCAAACTACAACTCTCACAGCTCAGCCTTAACATTTCAATTGTAAATTGTAATTAAGATTAATTAGAGCTCTCCTCAGGACCGCGTTCGCATGTACACACTGTTGTCGATATACCGCTCCCTGACTCTCCTGTTAGTTTTGTTTCACCCGTTTGGGCAGGACATCGTGCTCGTTTCTCTCTAGTGCATGGAATTCGGTGACTTTGTGTAATGTAAAGCTCCACCCAACTAAACCAGACGTTAGCCAAATGTAACTGAAGACACGTGTGTGTGGGTGTTAAGGAGCTTTAATAATGCAGTAGTGTGTTTTACGGTGTCATTAGTGTTTTTAAACTGTATTATGCTGTATTATGTAAATGTTGTGGGTTTTAAGTCATGTAAGGGAGTGATTTCGGTCAATTGAAATATTGCAAAAGAAAAAAAAAGGATGCCTTGTTTCTAAATTGATGAGAAGGAGCCAGTCCACCAACACCTGAAGCTACTGTATACTGTGGCCTGGTGTTATCTGATTGTGCTAGATACTCAGTGTGTCCTTTTAAGATTTCCTTTTTTTTCTCCCACTTTCTTTCGCTATGTTGCTCTCATCTTTTTCCCCCCATTTAGTCAGATACTTGGTTGCTTGTAACCCCACTATCTTCTGAACTGAATATTAGAGCCAAAACTATTCGCCAATAATCAAGTAACTGAAAAAAAAAAGTTGCAAGTGAACTGAACATCTTTGGATTTTCAAAGACATTCAAAGATATTACTTTGGGCTGTGGGGAATATTAACAGGCATTTTTCACTTTTTTTTTTTTTTTTTTACATTTTATAAACTGAATAATTAATCAAGAATATAGACAGCAGATTAATCTATAATTAAAAGCATAAATAATCATTTGTTTCAACCCTAGTCTATACTGGCTGCCTGTTGATTAGGTTTGACAGAGATGTGAAATTGAGAAACTATGGCACACACAAGCCAGTAGTGGTGACAGTTAGTGATGAATGGATGAGTATTGAACAGCTCATTCTCCCTCTGCCATATATCACACAGCATTCACACAGTCTCTCAGTTCTATAGAGGACATTTACACATACGCAATTTCACAGGATGTTAATAACGCGCATTAGATTTATTACAGAGGTTGTGTAGGGAAATATTTGTTCCTCTCTCAAATCATCCTTTTCTGACTTCCCCTCTCTGACTGTTTGACGAAGCCAGCGATTTTTTTTATTTTATTTCCTGGTCTGAGCTGATCTTTGCAATCAGATATTTTCCTTTTAACTTCCATAAACAAATAATTGTGAGGGTGTCCCCCCCCCCCCCCATGCTGCACTGGTCCCTTTTGAGAGAAAAAGTACCAACTTTTTTGTGTTTCCATGACAGGAATGAGTGTGTTGTCAGTGGTTTCATGTCAAACAACAAACCTGAACTACAGAGCAGAGGAAATACCTTGATTTTCAACACATTTCAAGCTTCAGCATTGAGTAGTGTGACTTTGCAATGAGGCTCATCCCCTGCAGTAGCTGATGTTTAGTCGTCAGGGGAAGGCAAGAGAGAGAGAGAGAGAGAGGTGCTCTCTGTAGATGTGCTCGCTCTAACCCTCCGTGCTGCTTAATCCCCATGTCAAATTGTTTCCTGCACCCCACAGGAAGTTGCCCACTGAAGGCCCCACTGTCACAGGCTCTGGTGGGGCTTCTGGGAATGTGTTGGGAGGGAATGGTGGGGTGGTGTAGGACTGCTGGACAGCTGTGGAGATCCAAAGCCCTCACATCAGCAGTTGCCCCAAGCTGTATGACACGCTCTTTTCTCAATCTGTTCGCCATGTTTTATGTTGTTATTGATTTGAATTGTGTCATGCAGATATTAACTGACAAACATACTTAGAAGACAGGAAACAAGGTTTCTCCGTCCTTCTTCCCTCTGCTCTAAGTTCAGTGGATGTGTGATTGTCTTGGGTACACATACACTAAAATGAAAGTTGGAATATATTGGGGATGTACAGAAGAAAGAATGACTACCTGCTACCTGCTGAGTAATAACAGTATTGAACAATGATACCTTAATGAGTGTGTCTCGGTTCTGGAGGTGCACATAATATTTTGAACCGACAAAGTTGCACACCTTTTTAGAATCTATTTTCCATTAGGTTTGTTTGAAACAAGCGGCTCCTGGTAATAAGTTACAATTTTTGTTCAGTAACTACAGAGAAATAGGAATTGTGTGTGTGGTTTGTGTGATTGCGGTCATTAGATGCTCATGTATTTATGTATGTACTTCTTCTTTGTTCTTCTTTTTTTCCAGCCATTATTTAACATTTTTTGTATCATTAATAATGTCTCAGATAGAGGCTACAATATTTTTAAACAGTGACTGTATCATGTACTCTTTATAACAACATGTGAATATGTTTTGTTATAAAGACGCATCAACTAATCTCCTTATAATGGCACACGTTTCTTATAATTTGGTAAATTATGATAATGAGAAAAAGTGTTAGAGCATGGAAGGAAGGAAGAACAAACAATTCTCATTACAACAACAACAACAATAGTGTGTTAGACGGCTTTACTTCACTGCTGTGGTCTCCAGCCAGTCTCAGAGGAAGCTTTTCGACATTAGATTGGCTTTTTGAACACAATGGACATATTGACCCTGCCAACATTTAAATTGAAGGTCAGGCTAGTTTGTGTTGCTAAAGGTCAAGCCTTGGGCCTGTGCTTCTGTCCTCCTGTAACCCCTGCTCCCTCGCTACATGACCTGAAATGGGCGTTGAATTTGACTCATAAAGTTTTTCAAGTTAAAGATGGAGTTTGTCCAGTTAGTTGCAGAAAATCAAAATTCTGTCTGTGCTAGCAAAGTGTAGACAGGAGCACTAAGAATATTCTTCCAAGAGGGATGGCTGTGTGTACCACATAAACGCACCTCTTTTATGTCTACAAAACTCCTGTTGGTTACTCAAGTTGTTTTTCAGTTCAGGCTTGACCTAGTTATAATATCAGTGTTTACTAAATTGAGATTCAGAAACTAAGTGTAAAGATTGTTTGTTTTTTTTTATTGCTCTTGGCATTTTGGATCCAAGCCAGTCACAAACAATAGCTTCCTATAATCCAAGGCATTGAACTTAATCATGCCTTCTGTGTAAACAAGGCTATATTCTCCAGTAGAGGCGTAGTTTTTCTATAATTCTAATCCTTGTCCCATTTGAGCTACATATAGACTAACTGCCTGTCTGCGTGCGGGTCTCCGTTATGTAGCAGGGGTTATTAACAACCTCAAATAAGAGACGTCCTCACATGTCTGTGTTTATTTTAATGCCTTTAAATGGGGTCTGTGGATGCAGCAACCGTCAGAGGTCCCCGTAGGCTGCTGCTGTAGCAGGCGAGCAGGCTTAGTCAAACAGCCTGAGCGAGTATAATGTGACGGGATCCTCACTCTCTCCTTCTCACTTCTGCTTTCTGGTGATGCCCTGGATGGGTTTATATACACATAGAGAAAAAAAACTGACCCACCATATAGAGTTTCACAGTCTGAAGACCATCTTAAATTAGAGATGCCAATCAGTTGGGTTCTACAACTGCAGATACGTTTCATAAAGGGAACAAATTGTTTGTGTAAGTGACTGAGAAGTAACGTCACATGGGCCAGCTTGATAGACCATGGTATAGACAGGATCAGGTCAGTGCACACAGAGAGAAAGGAAATGGCCTTTGCAGTCATGTAAGCTGAGTCAAAGCAGATAAGGCTATATTCAGACTCATTGATTATTGCTGCCTTCCGTGAGGAGGAACCTTCCAGGAATTATCAGATCAATAACGACATAAATCAGCCAGCGAATGAGTAGGTAACTAGAGGCCATATAACCCTGGGAAAGAGGGAGGGAGGGGAGGGGAGGGCGGGGGGGGGCTTGATTCATTTCCTGAGGCATGATCCCAGTAGGAGGAGGACAAGAAGGAAGGAGGGGTTTGTCACTTGTACCTCACATGCTAGTTAGACCCAGGAAATAGAGAAAATAAACAAGTAATTAGATAAATAAATGCAGAGAGATAAAACCCCTAAACAACCTTATAATCTGGAAATGGACCTTGGCCTGAGATAACAAAGTCTGACTTTGTCCGCAACACTGCCTGACCAGATGCCATGTGTTGAAGTGGCTGCAAATTGTGATCGTGAGACATTGGAGAAGGAAAGGAAGAACAGCGGTTTCAGCAGATTTACAGATGTTTTTGATGTTCATGGTTTTTTTAAACCATCCAGGGCTGTGACCTGTTGAACCCTCTGCCTTCCTCTGACCGGCACGAGCTGGCTGGCTGGTAGTCAGGCCGGCGTCGCTCTGTCACGTTTATTTTCAGTCGCCCGCTTGGCTCGCCGGGCCAAAGTGATAAAAGAGAGACGGGCTGTCCACAGTGGCGTGGTATGTATCAGTGTGTGTTTGTGCTCTTGTGTGCTGCTAGGGAGGGAAAGTGGGGAGAATGCTGGAGGACAGATATTCGTGGCACTTCTTCCAGTCCCCCCTGTGTAACCCCCCCC
>NW_019525072.1:387006-442516 GCF_002814215.2 Seriola lalandi dorsalis | reverse complement strand
CCCCCCCCCCCTTCCACCTAAGAGTATCCGAGACACTTGTAGTTGGCACAGAGTCACATTGGAGGGTGACAGGAGGGAGGAGGAGGAGGAGGAGGAGGAGGAAGGGAGGGGGGATTCACAGCCAACTGTATGTCTCTGGGCCAATTATCTATCCAATGGGGGGAGTAGTCAGGGGAAGACTTGAAGTGAAAGGGAAGCAGAAGTTATTTACATTCTCTTACGGCTCTTCCACACAGGCACACTGTCTCTGAGGTGTCTGAAGAGATGAAGAGCCTGATCATCGAGAAGAATAAGATGGGCCTGGAGGAAGAGCCAGAACTGCTGGTCAAAGGTGAGTCTTAACACACCACATTTATGTCACCATTACTCTCTCTCATGCTGTGATCAGCTGCGGTGAGGATAGTCATGCCGCGGAAACCAGAAGTCGATTATTTGATCTGTCGGTGGAAAATTGAAGGAATGTTTACTGGTTCCAACTTATCAAACGATAGAAAACAAGGATAAACAAGGATTTGCTGCTCTTTTTGTTTTATGCGAATGTAAATTGAATGCCATGCCCCAGAGCAACCAACTGTTGCTCAGAAAAAATATGCAACTTGAAGACATCACCTTGAGCTCTACTTAACAATCAACCTATTAATCAAGCAAAAAAAATTATCTACAGCTGAATAGGTAATGAAAATAACCTTTAATCACCAGCCCTGCTTTGTTCTTTTGTTGATAAATGAAGTCCTTGCAGGGCCAGGTTGCTGCTGTTCATCTCATTAAGTGTAGTATATATTTCATTGCCCTAATTGTCTCCTAATAAGTACTGTCACAGCTCCATGCTGTGCTGTCGCCCTGTAGCCAACCCCTCTCTGACCACATGTGGCCCACAGCTGCTCCCGCTCTCCTGCCGCCCTGTGTGTTCATGTAAGGATAGCTACTGGCATATCAGGAGCCCCGTCTTGCGTGTGTGATGCTTTTGAGGAATGATCTCATAGGATATTTCTGTGTGATTTTTTCTTTTCTCTTTTTTTTTTTTTTGCTTCTTGGCCTGCTACTGAAAGGGAGCAGTAAAATGCCAGCACTTGGATAAGTTACGTCCTGTTTGGAATGGCGGCAGTCAGATTGCCTAATTCTGACAGCAGTTACCATGCGCCCTCGGCTAGCGCCCCTCCCTTACTGCTGTCCCCTCTCTGTCTCGCTGTCGGCGGAGAAGTGTGTGGAGTCGCTTTCCCTCCAAAACAGGGGACAGCTACTTTCCTCGGGCCATTAATTACACTGTCACATTGAATTTCAGCTTGTGCTCCACGCCTGCATCCTTTAACCGAACACACCATTACAGCCACCAACAACAGCAGGACACCTCAGGGCGTCAGATAATCCCTCTCATTTCTCTCTTTGTGCTGCACAAGGATATGTTTCTAATGAAGAGTCCCTCCATTAGGGCCTTTCCCTTTTGATCTTGTTCTGTATGTTTTATGTTTGTTTGTTGTATATTCTTTGAGCAGGATATCCTCAGGCTACATGGGGGTGAATACTGCCCCAGTATCTAAAATAGGCCACCAACATTGCAGATATAGACTGATGAGGGATGAATTGTAAAACACATGCAGGGGTGACAGAAAGAGATGCTGACATTGGTTTATTGACATACCTTTGTTGATTTACAGTTCAAATGAACTGCTCCTCACATGATGCACAGCCTCTCATGCTCCAGTAAACTGCAGTTCAATCTGTCTGCGTCTGTTTGATCCAAGAGGGGAAAAAAAAAAAAAAGTTTAGTCCTATGTTGCTTGTGCATAATTATAAAGTTCAGGCCCTTACATTGCCGTGTACATGAACAGCCAGTTGACCTAATAATCTCTGGTCATCAGAGCAAGGTTAAAAAATAGCCTTTCAAACTGTTTTGACAAACTGTTATATGTAACCAAGTTTATGGCTTTTGGTTCTGGTGACCTCAGGGTTTAGTGTTTAAAGAGGAAAACATTTGCCTAAAGTGAAATAGTGCTTCATTTTAGTGAAGATCCTAAACAGGTTTCTTGTGAAATACCAGCATGCAAAGGCCTGCAGAGTAAAATTTGAACTTTGAAGTGAGGTGTCCTTTTTATTTGCAATGCTCATATTTGGTTATTATTTTATTTTGTGAAGAAAGGAAAAAACATTCAGCACTCAGAAAGTGACAGGAGCCTCACTGTAAAAAATTGAAACGCACAGAGAGAGATTGTTTTCTCAATCTGTGTTTGAGGGGGCAGGGTGCTGGGGGGGGGCAGGGGTCACAAATGAAACAAATTAAGGGCGAGCCATGGCCCCCAGGGGAGACATTAGCAGGCCACAGAGATGGGATCCAGATGGAGGACCATGGGAGGTGTATACAGGGGGTCCCAGGGCTCTGGTGCTCCCTCTCTCTCTCTTTCTGTCTCTCCTTTTCTTTTTTCTTTTTCTTTTGCCTTTTCTTATCGCCCTGTTTAAATTTCCCAAAGAGAGCAGCATCTGTGGGACGTCCCATGTCTGTGAGAGAGGCGTCAAGGTAGCGGGCATGCCCTTCTCTCCATGTCTCTCACCCAGTCAGCTTGTCTGCCTCCCCCCTGTCCCACATCCAGTCTGTCAGCAAGCTCAGGCTGACTTACCTCATAGTTTTTATTTATCCGTTTCACGTTAGGTTTTGATGCTGCCCCCCTCTGATGTGGTGTTAAGTACCTCCAGGTTTTTACTTTGGGCTATATTGGGTGGGTTTATGGTGGGTTCAAACCTGGCACTTATATCATATAGAAGCATTCTCAGACGGGAAACATAGCCTGAGAGGCTGAGCCTTCACCCCCTCCTCTCTCTTTATTTTTACTCTGGAGTAGTAAGCGAAGCAGGAGAAGCTTTGCACTGCCTCGAAAACCACTTTGAGGCAAGGGCGAAAACCAGTGGCGCAGGTGTACAGGTGGCACGCAGCTTGCTAACCACAGAGGAAGTTCTGATGCTGGTGTGGCGTCATTGCCATTTTCACATGGTAGGAAGTTGAAGGTACATTGCCTAATTGTTCCCTTTATAACCACTCTGAAGTATGCATGCACACACCATATGCACTCGGATGCACAGCCACCCCACATGTGGCACACTGCCAGTGTATAACAGCGCCTTGCCACCTCTGATAGTCCCACCCAGCCTAGTATCGGTTCACAACCCTCTGCCAACCTCTCCCTCAGCCCTCTGGATGAACTCTGACCCCCTACCAGGACTCCTCAATCCTCCTCTGCCTGTTTCTCTCTAGGGAGCATCTGGACAGAGCTCTGCCAAGCTAGTTTATTTATCTACTCGAAGATTAAATATTTATTAGGAACAATTTGCACACATAGCTTAGGGGGGGAGAGGAGGTTCACTGCTGTTTTGGAACAGTGGATCTGGGCTGTTGCAGTCTGTCCAAACCCTCGGGACTTTGGGAACACAACAGTCTTGCATTGTAGAGCCAGGCCTGGCGAGATCAGCGGGCATGCCTATGTGCTGGCTGAAGGCAAGTCTGCTTTACTCTCTTTGTCTCCAGCTGTCATACTGTTCCAGTATCTCTCACTCTCGTTCTCTCTCCCTCCTTTTCTCACTCTGTCAACCTCTAAAGTGGTAATTATGTTGGCTGCATGCAGGCTTTAATGCCTATGCCATTAGCTGGCTGTATTTTTATCCCCTAGTATTTACCCCAACAAGGCAGTCACATACAGTCTGCTACAAACTTTATGGATAATTACATGCCTTGGGGATTATTCTTAGTGAAGACATGGTGTGGCAGCACTGGTTCAGCAGCTCTGTGACTAGCCCACCTACCAACCAGACCTTTCAAGGGAAATTCTTGTCTTGGTGTGTAGCTGCTGTGCACATAAGACTTTGAAAGTATTGGAAAGTGAAAACACTCTGTCCATATGATTCTCCAAGTAGGAGAAAACAAATGCTACAAATCGATATAACTTTGGTTTTATTTTGAAATAGTTGTAGAGATTATATGTCAAAGTAAAGTATTGGAAAATAAGGTTGGTTTTGTTATCAGTACCAAAACGGGGGTCTTGGCATGAGTATCAAAAAATGTCAAACAGTACTCAGCAGCGTTACTGATGTATGGTGCTAATGCTGGAACGTAGAGCTGTGAGTCGAATTATCTGCCAATTATTTTTTAGGTGATTTTTTTTTTTTCTTTTTTGGGTCTGTAACAGAAAACAGAATGAAAAATGTACATCACAATGTCCCCCAACCATCCAACAGGCCAAAGCCCAAAGATATTTGGTTTAACATAAAGTAAAAACAGCAGGCATTTTTGCTTTAAATACTTAATTGATAATAGTTGATAATTTTATGTTGATCATCTAATGAATGAATCAGTTAATCTTTGCAGTTCTGCTGGCATGTATTACTTCAAGGTTGAGTAGTCATATAACACGTGTGTATATGTTATTTAAAGGGTGGCTGTTGCGGGAGGTGCGAGGAAACTGGATTAAGCAGCGCCGGTACTGGTTTGTGCTGAGCCAGGACTCACTCGACTACTACAGCGGACCAGAGAAAGGATCCCGCAGACTGGGCACACTGGTCCTCACCAACCTCTGCTCTGTCATCTGGCCCGACAAGCAGACCTACAAGGAAACAGGTGAGCAACGCGCATATGTTTGAATGTAACAATACACAGACAGGCTGATGGGTAGCTGACTCATGCCCATTCCCGGTGTAGTGACCAGGCATTTTTAAAAAAAATTCCTAAAATGTTGTTCAGGGGTTTTTTCATGTAATGTCATGTGGTTCTTTCCCATGAGAGCTGTAATTCTGAGTACATTTGGGAAGCCCCAGCTATGTTTGGTCAAAAAAATGGTTCAAGGTTGGTCTAGAAACCTCACATTTGAGTAATCAGCGGGGGCATCTCCCTCCCATTTCTCGGATGAAAGAAACAAAAGAACATCAAACTTGTAAAGGAGAGTCGTTGCTGAATGGGAAGAGACACAGGGATGACGTGTCCTTTTTGAGTTACTGTATTATTCAAACATGTCGCCCTCTGTCTAAGTCTTGCTGTCCATCAATGGAGGGGATTATGTCCTGCTGACTTCACCAAACCACTTAAAATCTCCAAACCAATGTACAAACCCAAATCCAAACATAGTTGTTACTAACTCAATATGCCATGGGACTTTTCTGGACAGAAGTGTGCTTTCAACAGCGGCTTTGTCACAAGCTCCATGGGCTGTTTCACTACTGAGTAGCTTTGTGTTCCTCCTAAGCCACTTCCCTTTACGGGTTATGTCTGTGGCATCATTGACCCTTTACTCCAGAGTAAATGTAAGGGCACCAAACAGGCTCAAAGTGGGCAATGGCAAATTGTAAAACCTCTCAATTTTGGGTTTGTATTTCACCACAAACCTAAACAAAGAAGGGCAGGGTGCCAAGTCACGTAGCAGGAAAGCCTGATAACAGCCATGGGGCTGCAGGCTGCCTGGGGTATGTCTAATACTTCCTCTGGACAAGGAGGAAGCACGCCTTGCGCACTTTTATTGCAGGTCGTCTGAGAGGAGAGTCACTGAGGGGATTAACACTTGTCTTCTACCTCATCTGTAGAATAGGTGTGGTCTGAGGTTCCTCTCAACCTGACCTTTGATCCTCAGTGAAACTGAGAGAGGAAGTCAGGGAGAGGGAGTCACGCCAGATATGCGGACTGTCCCGTGCCATGAACAATTTCACTGGTTTCTTCCTCATTTACTTAAATTATTCTGTCAGCTTAAGTGCAGCAGTCATAGAAAATGCAATGTTTTTTTTCTGTGTTTCTTTCAGGCTACTGGAGCATCACAGTATATGGGCGGAAGCACTGCTACAGACTATACACCAAGCACTTCAATGAGGCTGTGCACTGGGCATGTGCCATCCAGAAAATAATTGATACCAAAGCACCAGTGGAAACGCCAACACAGCTCCTGATCCGAGACATCGAGGTAGGCCACTCAACACACAAACGTGCATATACACACACAGTTGCTGCCAAACTACCTGTGATAAGGGCCACCAAACACAAACAGACATCAGGCCACACATTATTTCCCCTCGGCTATGTTGCCATGGAAACCACACCACCACATTGAGTCCAAAGTTTGCCTTTCTCTTTTGAATGACCTCATCTTCCACTACACTGGGACAGGACAGAATCACAGGCCTGAAGCAGAACAGACATAAAGGTATTTCCTGTTAGTCAGCGCTTAGAAAAATTGTATTCATGGCGTTTTCAAAAGATGCCTTTCCCTGTACCTTCTCACATGGAGGGAGTGTATTTATAAGGGACAGCCATATTTTTAGACCAGGGGTTGCTAGAGAACACAGCATGCTGGAATCTCATTGAGCAGACAGATGACTCGTCTTGCGTCAGTCTGCCCCCGGGGTGAAGAGAGGGGCAGTTTTGGTGGAGGAGGGCTCGGCGTGAAGCAGCAGGGCCAGATAAGCAGTCCTGTGTCTGGCCTCCCTCCTGTCCCCCGTAATCTCCCAACGAGAGTCTCTAATCTCAAAGAAAGTGGTTAATCTGTTTGCCTCCGTCTGCCCCTGTCTGCTTTGCAAGGAGGGGCCAAGCTTATGTTTAAGGAAGAGGAGAGGGGGGCCTGCTTTTAAAGTGCTCCTCGTTCATTGTTTAGGCTTCTCCCTCTGAAGACTCTTCCTCAGTCTTAAACATTCGCTCTCAGTGTGTTGCTTTTTCTGTCTCTCACCTTTACACACAGGCACACTTTCTCAAATAGGCGAGGTATTTTCCCTCTCAAGTGTGAGATTAGGACTGCTGCTGCAAAAATTGCAGAGAGAGTGAACAGAGGAGGCTTTGTATGAACAGAACTGCATGCTTATCTTAAAAGCATAAATTCATGTTCCAGCCACAGACACAAGGGAGAGAAGGGATTGCAGTTTAGCCTTGAACCCACAGCCAGAGGCCATGTGTTAAAGAGAGAAAAATGGAGAGAAGATCTGAAGAACAGATTAGATGGGTGAACTGCTCTACTTTAAATCTGCCAGACATTACATTTAAAGGATAGTTCACGTTTATTAAAACTTGGGCCAGGCCATAAATGCTATCTGTAATATTAACACTGTAGTCGCCAAGAGAAATGCTGATGTCGGGGAACGGGGCAACATTTCTAACTTGGGTAATCAAACCTATTTGGAAGAGAAAACAAAGGCAAACTGTAAAATTCTTAGCTGACATGAGGGATTATTAGTAACATTTCGGGTGCATTCAGTCTTAGTTTTAGTTTAGATAATGTGGCTAAACTCATGGCTTGTTTATGACCTGTTTTATCATCTGACTACATGTGTGTTTTGCCTCCATTGACCTTGTTGTAACATTAGAAATGTTGCCATATTACCACCAGATATTAGCGTTATTACTTGAGTTGGCACAAAACTTGACCCAAGTGGTAATGAATAAAGTTTGAACCACTGTGTCTACGTTATGATAAGTATGAAACTTACCTTTCTTATATTCCACACAAACATGGCACTGGTATCAATTTCATGTAGTGTTTGGCAGGAAAGAGACCCAGGCAGTAATAAATACAGATTGAGCCACTCACGGTCTCTAAATTATGATAAGTATGAAACTTACCTTTCTTACTTTTGTACAGAGCCAGGCTAGCTGTTTCCCCATCTCCAGAATTTGTGCTAGCGTTAAACTAAGATAGCTTTGTATCTTCTGCGCAAACATGACACTGGTATCAATTTTATCTACTATTTGGCAAGAAAGAGGATTGAGTGTATTTCCCAAAATGTTGAAATACTGCATGCGTCAGCGGAAGATCAAAGGGAGCACCTGGGGGCCTAACCGTACAGTGTATGAATATCATCTGGGTTGTGGTGCTGTATCCTTCTGCACGTGGCCCACAGAGCAGCATCTCATTCCCACAGTTCAAACAGACAAGCCTGTCACCAGTGTGCACCAAACACTTCAGAAGAATGTGTCAACTTTGCCCCACTAAGGAGGGGGGGAAAGCGGGCTTGTCTTGTAGCCAGAGAGAAAGGGTAGGTGGGTGGTTGGAGTGGGGGGTGGGTACAGAGGCAGGAGAGAGCAGAGCAGTGGCAACGTTACTAATGAGCAACAGGTGCTGGAGGGCAGTAGCATGGAAGCCATCTGTACCGCTGGAAGGCATCTATCCACATAGGCAGTGAAAAGACACAGACACACGCACACGAAACTCATTGACACCAGCGGATAAAATATAACGTGTCAGCCATGCTAGTGTGGTTTGCTGGGTCATCACTTGACCTTCCTGCTGCTTTGAAAGTTGCCAGAGCCGAATTGTGACCCTGGTCAAATCGACCCCAGTCACCCCTGACAGACAAACTCACACACTCAATCACCCTCTCGCTGACTTGCCTTCAGGTCAGCAGCAGTCATATTGAAGGCAGATGAAAGTTTGTTATTTACTGTGTCCATTGATGTTATCGTCACTATTTTTTTTTTTTTTTTTTCCACTTGTGTACTTTAGGAGAATAAGTTCAACCCCGAGGTAGTGGAGCACATCTACCAGCACAACCCCATCCTGAAGTACACCCAGGGCCCCCTGTATGCCCCTCTGCTTCCCTTCCCCTATGGCAGCCTGGAGCACACATGTAAGTAGTTCCTATGCACACGTCATACATTATCATACAAGTTGTGTGTGTAGCAGCATAGAAAAATGAAAATAATGATAAACTATTTCTACAGCACTTCGAGAGAGTGCTGATTGGCTGAATCTTCCTTCAAGCTGTTAAGAAATATATAACAATCGCACATATTTTCTGTGTTAATACTAACTTATGCTGTCTAATGGAAACTGACCACTCAAGGCTTTTTCTCTGTACAGCTAAAAAACCATTTTATGTAACTGCAGTTCAAGGACTTTGATGCTAAGTGGAAAGAAGCAGTGTAATCTCTGTTATTACTGTGCTGTTTAAATTGCTGAGAGGCAGTATTAAACTCAATGCAATGCAGGTCATTACAATAACTGCTTGGCTGCTTCATTAAAATGTGAAAACAGGTGCACACCACAAAAAAAGATTAGAATAGTAAGATGTAAGATGGTAGTGATTCTCATTATTATATTACAACATCAACCTTTGCTGCAACTCAATGGTATTTACATGACAAAATGTGAACATTATACATAAATCCTGGGGAGGTAGAAGGCAAAAACACTGCAGAAAGAAGTCCAAGCATTAACATAACATTGCACTGCTCTTCCTCCTCTCTCCAGACCACAGCGGGAAAGGCTACGGCTCGGTGCGTGAGGAGGCCGTGAAGCTCTTCAACTGCCTGCAGCAGCTGGAGTCGGCACGGGAGCCGGTTCCCATTATCCAGGGAGTGCTGCAGACCTGCCTGGACCTGCGGCCCCTCCGCGACGAGGTCTACTGCCAGCTAGTGAAGCAGACGAGCTACACGCCTGCCCCGTACACTGCCGCACACCTCCGCTACTGGCAGCTTCTCACCTGCATGAGCTGCACCTTCCTGCCTGGGCCAACTGTGCTCAAGTACCTGCGATTCCACCTCAAGAGGTGAGACAATAGTTTGTTTAACTCAGATGAATGTACTCACTTGAGAGCAGGGATTTCCTTGTTATTGCTGTGTATTTTGGGAAATTAGAATCCAAACTTTTGAGTCCTCAGGAGTCTGACTTGTAAGCTGACGTAAACTCTGTTTTCAAGTATAAAGCTTGTATTTTTTCCTTTTGCAATATAATGTGAATGCAGCATTCAGGTTGGATTTATTCATGTTGGATTTAGCATAAATAAATCTTGCTGACTGAAGAAAGCTGTTCACATCATCTCCCACTTGTAATTGCCAGTGGAAAACATGGACTTTTACTTGTTTTTTCTGGCCCCGATTTGTCCCACTGGGAAACATGACTTGTGGTGGACAAGTGGAAAACACAGCAGCGAATTTGTCTATGTTGACAGCTTAAGGTAGCAGAGACCAGAGTTGTCAGTTAACAGTAATATTGCAGTGTTTATTTTATAGTCATGAAAATGATTTTACAGCAGCGTGACCTAAAATCAAGCATGAACTCAAGTTGTAGCAGCATGGTGCCGTCCCAGTTCCATATCATCGGGACATCAGACCGGCAGTCTGATGGGAGGGTTGGCGGGAGTGAGCGAGGGGAGATCAGGTTGAATGCTGGGAGATAAAGGCGAACTAGTAGTGTGGAGTGGCAGAGAAAACTGGGGTCTAGACTGGGGTCTAAAAAGTAGGCGTCAGCATCCCTAACCACTCGCTTAGATATAGTAGCGTGATATGCCTTCACATTGTTAGCGTGTTCCCTCAGACAGCTCCAGTCTTTTAGGGCTGGATTTGCAGGTCTGAATTAGCCCCTCTGCCAAGCATGCCAATCTAAGTTATTAGCAGTGCTAATCTCCTGCTCCAGATTTTCTGTCTAACACTGTGCCATCAAACCACTAAAGTTTTCTATCTATATTTCTGTACTGGGAATCTGCCTCCAGCTAATGGAACAGTTGCATGCGATGGCGATTCATAATAACACTGTGGAACTCACTGCCTGTGTGTTTTGATACGTCTTGCCGGCGCTCTCACGCACTCTCTCACTCGGTGGATCAGTGCTGAGGCTGCAGCTGGGCAGAGCTAAGACTGGAGCTGGGCAGTGGGCCCAGAAACCCTCCTCCACTCCCCCAGTGCCCTGAGAAACCCCCAGGGAATGTCTGCTGTCAGAGAGAATAGGTCAGAAGAAAGAAAGCAGAGGAGGAGGAGGGGGCAAGAGAGGAGGAAAGAGCAGAGAGGGGTGAAGAGAGGAGAGTATAGGAAAGCTCACACAGACTGAGTGGAACATTCCTAATTATGTTTCAGCAGGACAAATCCCACCCTGTGGCCATATAGTTATGAGAGAGTGAGACATCGGAGGGAATGAGAGGGCCTCTCTCTGTCTGACAGAATATTTGAGGCCCTCTTGTTTGTCTCCCTCTGTCCTCTGTTTTGTATATTTTGGGACGAACATCGCAGTATAATTGTTTCCTTCCTATTTTTTCCCTTGGTATTTACACAGGGCTGAGCTCGTAACTCCATCAGGTTGTGTTTCACACCTTTCACACCCTGCAAAGTGTGTGAGACTTCAGGCTCCAGTTGGAGTGTGTCTATCGTCCACTGCCTTTTTGTCCCCTCTTTTTAAAACACCACCCCCCCCACACACACACACACACACACACACACACACACACACACAAAAACACTCACCTACCACTCCACTGGGAGGAAGTGGCAGGTCACTCTGGTTCAGAGGAGCGGAAACACCTTTTCCTGTTTCGTGCGCTACCCAAAGTCAAACATGTTTTCTTTGCCATTTTCCTTTTCTTTGAAGGACTGAGGGATGTTGAGCCTTTTAAGTCCCTAAGAGCTAAAGTGAGAACATTTGTCATTCCTCGCCTCATTGACTTTCGAGCATTGCCAGCCCAAAGAAAATAAAGAACTCAGTTGAATCAAAGGATGACGCAAAGTCCATAATCGCAGCATAACACTCTACAGACTTTGAGTCACTGTTAACATCACGCGCATTAACAAGAACTCCCATTTTTAAGTATCAAATCTATTTAATTTTGCTGGCAAATATCTAGCGATTCTAAATGTGCTTGCATGAGCACACACACACACACACACCCATCTCACTCTCTCACTCTTTCTTGCAGGATTCAGAGCCAAAGTCCTGAGTCTGAGATGGATAACTATGCGTCATTCATCAGCGAGGCTCTGGAGAAGACCAAGTGTCGGGAGTGTGTGCCATCCTGGGAGGAGATCCAGATGCTGATGAGCAGACAGGAGATGCTGTGCACTGTGCACTATCCTGGCCCTGGGTCCTGCCAGCTCTACATCAGCTCACACACCACTGCCAATGAGGTTTGGACGCATCTGTCTGCATTTTTGTATTTTCTTAGCCATTTTATCTTCTCACATGTTCCTGCTCAGAATGCCCTAGCCCAGTCTGGAGTCTAGTATAGTGACATTGCTAAGTAATGATAATCACAGCCTCTGTGTTTCTGCTTCACCAGGTGGTCCGAAGGATGCAGGAGAAGCTCGGCCTGCAAGAGAGCAAAAACACGTTTGCACTGTACGAGCAGAACGCACTGTGGGAGCAGCCGGTGGCGGGCAGCGCTCTGATCGCAGACATCCTGACCAGGTTTGAAAAGTAAATCAGTCAGTGTTTACCCTGTAAAACAGACAGACACTGTGAGGAAGTGACACACAGTAAACACCAAGCAGACAGACACGCTATCAAAACGCCTCGTCTAGTTTTAGGAATCCGAGCTATCTGTCACTGGTGGCGTGTGTATTTATCTTGACTTGTTCAATTCCCATGGTGAATGTTATCCAGTATCCTTGATAACTGGTGACCTTGTCTGGTCCTGTTGGTCAAATGTGACACCCTGCAGGGAAGCTGGACTTGTGTCACTATCTCTGTCGGCAAAGGCCAGCTGCCCCAGCCGCCGCATAGCCAAGGTGAAGCTGATGTCATTTGGTTGTACAAGGGAAAGTCTCGAATGAAACGATAAGGCATCCAGCGGGAATAAAAGGGATCTGTGTTTTTTTAACAGGCGTGGGCGTCTGTGTCCTCACAGTGCTGAGAGACAGGGTCAACATGAAACCCAGCAAACTGCCAAGTTACTAAACAACAATAGTGCAAATCGGGGAGGCAGTATCTTGTAACATATTAACATCTAGGCTTAAGATTCTTGGTGTACCATTTGGGTATTGGTATATTTGCTCCCTGCCCCACCTTCCTAACCCTTTCTGTCCCTGCTCTGTGCAGCT
Organism: Seriola lalandi dorsalis; assembly: GCF_002814215.2. NCBI lineage: Eukaryota > Metazoa > Chordata > Actinopteri > Carangiformes > Carangidae > Seriola > Seriola lalandi. Next base: position 429,762 of record NW_019525072.1, on the reverse strand, counting down.
TCTCCACCAAAGAGTCAGAGTCGAAATCCCAATGGAAACTGTGCTTCAAGCTGTACTGCCTGTTGGATGCTGACAGCATATCAGTGGACAGCATTGAGTATCTCTTCCTCTTTGAGCAGGTAATAGAGCAGAACACGACACGAGTTAGCTTTTGAGAGCGGCTTTGTTAGAGCGACCCCTCCACTGGTGATAATGAGATATAATTTATTATCCTGCAATGATTCATTGCTCGTATTTCATTGGATTATTATGTTTTTACTTAACAATCATTAATGTCTTCATGGGCTGTGATTGCAATAAAATGCAGTGCATAAAAAGCGTGACTAAGAACGCTGGCTGTAGTGCAGAGGGGGCAAAAAGCAGCCAGCACTAGGCTTTATTAGAACATTTTTTCCCGAGGACTCCCATAAAAGAGTTATGGGACAAAATAAAACAGGGTGGGGTAGAGAGGATTGATGGAAGGACTGAGGCTATTGCTGATACATTGTACCTTATTTTCATTCTGTTCTGTCTCCTCGCTTTTCCTTATTTTGGCCTTTGTGCTGCAGTGCCACGAGATGGTCGTGCGTGGCCAGCTGCCAGCCTGTGAAGAGGACCTGCAGGCCTTAGCTGCCCTGAGGCTTCAGTGTCTGATGGGTGACTTCAGCACGCACGCCCCCTGCCCGCCTCTGGACGAGCTTTTCCCAGGTCACATGCTCGAAGCTCGGGTCCTTATGTCCCTCTCTTCCCCGCAGGCCCTGCCACCTTGTCTGGTGGCGGCTCAGGGCTGCCCGACGACACAGCGCTTCCCCACGGGCCTCCTGGCGGGGACGCTGTGGAGCCACACGGCTACAGCGGCACACAAGCAGAAGGTGGAGCAGGACATGCGCCTGCGGAGCCGGCTGAAAGAGGAGGCAGCGGCTGTCATGGGATCCATCTTGGAGCGTTGGAAAGGTCTGGCCGGCTATAGCCGCAGGGACAGTATGGCTGCCTACCTCACAATTGCACGCCAGTGGTCGGGCTTTGGATGCACTCTTTATGAAGTGGACTTTTATATTGTGAGTATTGTGAGATCATGCTTTTGGTTTTGCTCCCTCAGTGTTTTGGGGTTACTTGGACTCTTGAGGTAAATAAAGGGATAACTGTGAACTGTTTTGACATCTGTTTACTGCTTCCTCCCTGCAGAGTTCGACAGGGAGTTTTTCCCAGAAGCTGTGGCTGGGTGTAGCTGCTACATCCGTGTCTCTGTATCGGCAGGGAGAAGCAGAGGCCCTTGAGTCCTTTCCTTATGGCCAGATCTGCTCCTACGGTGTATCTGACAGCAACACCTTCAAGATCACAGCTGGGGATCGGGATCTGCTATTTGAAACCACCAAGGTATAGTGTCCCACGTTAGCACACACAGGCGCTGAGGGTGAAGGGAAGTAAAATCTCTTATTCATTAGAGCTGTTTCTACACTGAGACACAGTCTATCTCCACTGTAGTCAGGATTCAGCTTGTGTACTGTGCAGGGCCAAGTGGCCTTATCACCATGCAGTGTTCTGCAGAGTAAGTGAAAGAAGCACGCTGTCTGCTCATGACACCCCCCTCCCTGCAGCTCTCTGACCCACTTTAAAAACACTCATTAATTTGGTCTAAATAGAGAGCATACAACCTGCCGCATTCTAACCACCAAAAGTCTAACTTCCTGGCATTAAATGGCGACTGGGGGTGAGTTTTATTGCAGTGGTTAGATTAAAATATTAGGCAAAACATTTCTCAGAAACATGGATGTTCTTCCAAACAGACCTTTTTTTTTCAGGAGAGAACAAGTCTTGCCTTTCACTGGGTAGATTTGCTTGCATCTTCCCACACGGAACAAAAAATCCCTCTGTGATGTCTCATGGGGCACAAAAGTGGCTTTTATTTATTTATTGGACGCAAAGGCAAATTGAAGTACAACTCAGAGAGGCTTCTACTTTTATGAACTTAAGGCCTCATATTGCTCCGACATGAATTTGCAGGGTTTTGAGCTACTGGGCAGGAAAAAAGAGAGCGAGCTGGATTTGCAGGGGGTGATTATGGTTAGGCCTTGAGTTAAGGGTGAGGGCAAGATTAGCCGTGATTCAAGGGTTACAGTTAAAGCTAAGTTGAGAGTAGGTGAAGGCTAAAGCTTGACGAGTGTTTCAGTCAGGGCTCTCGCACACAGTGTTTAGCCAGGCTTTAGCAGGACTAGAGTAAGGGGTAATGGTCATGGTGGCTTACGGTGGATTGGTGGTCATGTCCACCAAGGTCAGGTTAATGGAGACACAGATGAACAAATGAACTCCTCCACAGTGCCCTCCCTTCAGTTTTTTCCTCAACAGCTGCTGAACAAAATATGTCAGTGATGAAATATCTACACACATGTAAGGCCTCTTTTTTTTTTATGATGGAGGGGGTGTGTGTGTGTGTGTGCGTGCGTGTGTGTGTGTGTGCGCACGTGTGTGTGTGTGCCTGTGCGCGTGTGCGATCACTGAATCTGCCAAACAACATCATCCTCGGCTTTCTGGAGGATCCAGTTTTTCTAGCAGCTGGATGACATCATCCTTCTCCACCCTCCTGTGACAGTGCCAGACCGACACTGAGACTGCCACCAATCTGACCTCTCTCTCTCTCTCTCTCTCTGTCTCTCTCTCTCTCTCTCTCTCTCTCTTTTTCTCTCTTTCTCTGTCACAGCTGACTGAGATCATGCAGCTGATGAATGCATATTTCAGTGCCATCCGTCGCCAGCGAGGGAAAGGGGAAGATGCGGACATCACCATAGCAGAAAGCACAGATATGGGCTTCCATCACCTGGCCTCGACGCCGACGCCAACCCTCTTGGAGCTGCCCTCGCACCCTGTTTGAGAGGGACCCATTACCCGGACACCCTCCCAACCCCCCTCCACACCATCCTCCTCCACGTGGCCCCTATGAGGCCCAGTCCTCAGGACCCCGCGCCTCCTCCGCTGGGAACGGCACGGCAGCCAAAACAAAGAGAGGGCTGTTTTCGCTCCCCATCCGTGAAAATAAACCCTCGCTGAGCTTTCCAGCTGAAGGAGCTGGCCGATGGAGGAGGGAGGGTGCAGGAGCGGGAGAGGACGGAGAAGGCAAGGGGTTCTGTTTTGCAAGTGAGGCCAAAAACCCACAGAAACCAATGCGGTTGCTGATGAGGTGTCACACACCCCCACACCCTATCCTGTCACGCAACCACCTCTGTTACCCTACATGGCAACACCCCCCCCCCCCCACCACCACCACCACACCCCGCCCCACCTTCAGCACACCCCCTCGACAATGTGAGAAGTTGGCGTGAGCCTTGCTACATCAGGGAGAGATAGCATCACAAGAGTTAGGACTTGTGGCAATAATAAGCTGTGGTACTCTCCTCATGAAGGTATGGCCTAGAGTGAAAACACTACTCTCTCTCTTCTCTCTCTCTCTTCCTCCCTCAAAGTGCGCCATATTTGTATTACCTTTCCTAGAAGGCAGTAGTCCCTCATGCACTGCTGGAATAGTGTTGAGAACATTCAGTGACAAACCCTGCCCTGTCTTTGGCTCTCTGTCACACACACACACACAAACACACACTGACTCACTCTCTCACGTGCCCTTATGCTGACATGTTCATCAGAGACAGTTAGTTTTCATAAGGTCCCAGCCGGGCTTGCATTACCTGGAACTGTTGATGCAGTGAGCCATGTGAACTTGGAACTGGAAACAGATGTTGAACTCTGTAGCTAAGTCACTCTGGCTGCCACGGCCGTATAGACTCTTACATATGGGATTATCAGTTGTGTGTGTGTGTGTGTGTGTGTGTGTGTGTGTGTGTGTGTGTGTGCGCATGTGTGTGTGTGTGTGCGCGCGTGTGTTTGTGTGTGTGTGAGTGAGAAAGACAGAGAGTCTGTGTGCGCCCTTGTGTATGTGGATGTGTGTATTTGATCAAGAAAACCCATTTCCTGAATGACACATTCAGGATCTGGGTTAATTGTGTTTCACAGAAACCAAAGGCTTTTGGAGCTGTTTGTACATTGTTTCCACCAAATGCTCTGATTTGTCCTTTGTTGTGCTGCTTTCTCGACATGAACCTTGGTTAACACTTGACTGATTGGATAATTGTGCTTATGTCAGTTACTCTTCTAATGCAGCTCTACTCTGCTGAAAATAACAGGTGCTTCTCTGTTTCATTATTGTTATTTTCACAATGTATATATCATTGAAGAAATTGAACCTAGAGTACAACCCAGAGTCAGTGATGTGGATCGAAGTGTCACCATATTTACCATGTGTGGTGCCCCATCTGTCCCTCTGCTATTTAAACAGAAACCTTTCAAATCAGGCCATTAATGCTTTTGTATTGTTATTTATGCAGACTTTGCTATTTTTTACTGTCCTTTATGTCTTAAACGCAGACCCAGGTGCATTTTGATTTTAGGTTTGCTTTAATTGATCAGAGCCATGAGTGCTTCTGGTTAAAGCAGTTCAGATGTGTAAATCCTGTGTAGCTCCCTCCTTATGTTCATTATTTTAGTATTCTTGTGAAACCAAAGTTTCGCCAAGTCATGGGTTTGAGCATGGACCAAAGATTTTCTTTTTTTTTTAAACAAGCTTTTATAACAAGAAATTATCGTAAAGCAGACAGTCCCCCCCCAACCCAATTTATATTTGACTGTTGTCCCATTTATTTACACTTGAATATCTCTTGTAGTACATCACACCCCTTATTTTATTATAGTAGATAACCATTTAGGAATCTGAGAACAATAATTGGTTTTGTAAAGATAATTTTACAGTACTGTCTGCTATACAACCCCATGCGGTTACCATCCTCAAAACTAATGTTTTCTTACCATGGACGGCCTTGATGAGTCATTGCACAGTTAGCCCTGTCTCCTGCTCAGAAGCAGGTCTTTGCTTTTTTTACTGCAGCTGCAGGCAGCTCCAAGCTACATGTATGAAATGACAAAAAGAAGAAAAAAAGAAATCAAACCGCGGATGTTGTTGCTTTGTAATATGCTTGTGTGTATGCTGCACGGTACCTTTTCATTTAATGTGTGTATAGTTAATTGCACTATTGTTTGTTTTTAACTAACTTGGAAGTGCAATAAAAACTATAAATACTGTATGTAATTAATAAAAACAGCACCATTTTACCATATTTAGTGTTGGGTACTATTGTTTAGCCTCAGCCCTCATTTCCCCTGTTTCATTTCCAGAAAATGCTTTCTTGTGCCTCGACTAGTGAAGCAATGTAAGACTATTGTTTTCACCAAGGCACATTTTATAAAAGGCTTAAGTTTGGCGCCAGCAACAGAGCTGAGAGCTGCCTCCCCCCCAAGCTTTTCTGGTTAAAAACAATAGCTGGTTGAGCAAGCGTTGCTAAGTGTCTTTACGTTCCCCTGTGGTAATGAGCCTTAACTGAGTTAGATGAACGGCCACCAGGACACAGCAGCTCCAGGTGAAGGAGAAAATGGTGTTTCATCATTTCACAGGAAAGCAGCTGAACGAAAGCAAAATGACCAAGTGTGATTACAGCAAAAATGGAAAATAAGAAATAATAGAAAAATGTGTTTATTCATCATTTTTAAACAGGTCCAACAAGCAAAGCAACATGGGACAGTAGTTCCACTGAGACGATACAGAGAATGCCAGTGAACCAGCTATTCTTTTAAGTATATTTACAGGCATAGAGATGAAGTGTTAAACAGAGAGCCATCCTTGTACAATGTGTTCATCTGTGCAAACTGTTACTTTCCTTACTGCAGGTGACGAATGCTGTTAAAATGTCATTGCAGTTAATATGGGAGGTATTTTAACACCATTTTCGGCCTGAGCCAAACTTCAACTTGATATTCTTGTTGGTCTTGCACAGTGAGGACAAATGAGCAATGTGTATCGGCTGCAGACAGACGGTACAATGCACCATGTCAGAAATGTCTGGGATATAAGAACCTACATTAACCATCATGCAATGCCCTCTGCCAACCCTACTCTCATTATTCAAGGCAGTCATTTTTGTAGGCTGTAGAAGCTTTACTGTGAATCAGCTGTACAAGAGTTACTGTAGTCAGTATAAAATTGACCAAAACAAGGCAACAGGTTTTCAAAGAAATAGGCAAAAAAGGGGGAAAACTGAGTTTAGGAGAGAGGAAAAAAACAACTATTAAATATTTAAAGAGAAGATACTCTATCCTTTCTGCACAGAGGCATTGAGTATTGATTGATTTATATAAACTAGGTTTGAGAATTTACCATTTTACTTTTTGGTTGATACAATGACAGTGGGTGTTAACACTCATCCCTCAGTCTCTTGACTGAGTGAACACATACACATACTATTACATGCTGTAAAAAGCCAATAAATATTTTTTTTTCAGAGAAGCAGCTAAAGCCAAATACCTGTTTATTTTGGGACACTAATGTGTATAAGGGACATAAATTGAGTTAGAATAAACTAGCTAAGGATGTATGTTGACTGAGGTGTAGCTGAGATACAAGCTGTAAGTCCATTCACTGTTCTTGTGTGCCCCAGGAAATGTAGTCAGGCCGCGTGGCTGCGCTGTACTCGTCCACCAGCTGCTGGACGACTTCGCGAGAGTTGTCCAGCTCGTCAAAGTTGTCCTTGAATATGTCCTCTTTGCGGAACTGCTCCAGGAAGGCCTCGCGCTTACGCAGTTTGTCATACTGCCGGCACGTCCTCTCAAACAGCTGTGGGACAGCAACAGAGAGGACATCAAAACGAACCCCCTGGAAGGTGTCAAGTTTCAGGTTCTTTTTCTGACTTCTTAAAAACTTGTGCACTTTCTGTTTTGTTTTTTTAACGTCTATGTTACGAGAAAGGAAAATGACTTCACTGAAACTTCCTTAGAAGACTGTAATTTCCCTTTACTTAAATTTAAGACCTAGAGCAATGAGAAAACAATTTAATTCAGGCATTGTAATATGTCTGGCTGTAAAGGTTTTCTCAGTCATCTCAGATGAAGTAATTTCATGACATCACAGGAATGACTTTTCCCTCATCCTCACAGCTCATGTTTTAAACCAGCAAACAGACAAAGGAATGGAAGTTTTGAGGAAATGTCTAGTTTGGCAATGTAACAATCCAAAACCTAATTTTTGTGGAAATTCCCCCCAACTGCTGCTGCCACAGCTCAGTTTCACTTTTTCGGACAATGCATACCCTAAAGTATTGACTCTGAACAAACACAGACACAGGTCCCTACTGTATAAGTACACACTGGAGGAGAATGTAACAGAACAGGCTGAGGTCACGTGTAAGATGGGCACTTACAGAAGAGATACTTGTGTGGTTGGCCATCATCAGACCGCTGACCCGGTGGGCCGAGGGCAGGTACGGGGACTTCCTGGACAACGCCACCTGGATGCTGGCAGGACCCCAGGGAATGAAGCTGGCAAGTTTCCGCTCTCGGATCCTTTGGAGGCTTTTATGCACCTACAGTAGAGTGAGTGGAAATAGGTTTAAATACTCTCCAGACATGTGGAACTCATAAGGTTATGGTGTGACACACAAAGACACACACAGACACACACACAGACACACACACAGACACACACACACACACACACACCTGTGTGGGGTCAACCTCTCCCTGGATGATGTTGAGAATGGCGATGTAGCAGTGGCTCGGCTGCCTCTCTCTTCCCGTGGACACCATCACGTTTTTGGGTTGCAGAAGCCTCCTCATCACGTCCAGCACTGTGGTTTTCCTCACACTAGCAACCTGAGACACAGCAGGGTGATTAAATAAAAAGTCAGCATCTTAGAGACACTCAGTATTTTAATTATTAACGGCTGATATCAATAAAACTTTCAGTCACAATCGACTTAAACATTTATTTTCTCTACATTTAGTCAACAAGATATATATCTGAATACACCTAGTGCAAAAATGTTGGTTGTCAGGTTATCCGTTTGATTTAATTGCTTTCAGTGTTCTGAGCACAACTCACCGACTGGTCAGTAGTGAGTGGCGTGTACCCAGTCATAAGGAAGTGGAGGCGGGGTGTGGGGATGAGGGATGCGATCAGGCCGATAAGGTCATTGTTCATGTAGCCTGGGTAGCGCAGGGTGGTGGTGCTTGCAGACATGATGGTGGAAACCTGTGTGTATGAAGCTTCAATTAGACACAGAGCTTTTGAAATAGTTCTGGCACAATGTTCAAAACATCTATATCATCAGCGAGGGTGGGCTAAATAACAATCACGTCTGTGTATAATGCTATACAGTTCAACACTACAACAAGCTACGTCCTCTGAAATTCTCATGAAGTTGAATCGGCAGCGCTTTAAAACTAATTTTTTTAAAAACTGACTAGGATTTATTGAAGGACTGTTGTATTAGACTGCATACGTTTTAGCTAGGTGTATTACTTAATAAACTGACAACTAAGTGGATGTGCACCTGTTGCAGTTGCATGTCAGGGTGATGTGTTGTCGAGACAAATAAACAGCAGGTTATGAGTTCATGAGCAGAGTTTTCTGCTCTTTGTGCTAAAACTGGTAATTAAACTGGATGCCCATGCTCTTTCTTGCCCAGATGGCTTCAGCATAAAGTTCTAAAAAATATAATGTTTCATGTTTTCATCTGTATTTTGCAGGAAAAAAGAAAATCATTGTAAATAGTGAATCAACAGCGCTGTACAGAAAATTCAACAAATACAGTCAAAGGTCATAGAGATCAAAAAACACATCAAGTGGAACCAAATGCTAAAGAGTAAAAGTGCATTTTGAGGCTGGATTTGAAGGAATCATAGTGTGTGTGTGTGTGTGTGTGTGTGTGTGTGTGTGTGTGTGTGTGTGTGTGTGTGTGTGTGTGTGTGTCTCTCTTGTCAAACAAGTTGACATACCATTTGGAAAGTGCAGCCATGTGCAACTCATTTCCAGTCTGACATGCAACTGACTCGCCAAACTAGTTTGTGAATCTTGTAATTTCTGTGGTGAGCGACACACGTCTAGTACAGTCTGTCTCCACGTTTGTCTTTGTTCAAATACACTCAGGTCGGCTGAAAACTAGAGCTACATCTAAAACCTGCTGACTGACAAGCTGAGAGAACATTTTGGGAGTGGGGAGGTTACGGGTTAGAGGGGGGTAAAAGTTGCAACATCCCACTCACCAGCTGATTGATCTGGGAGAACGAGGGGTTCTGGATATGCAGTCTGTCTGTGGCGATGCGATTTAGAGCTGTGTTATCCAACACCACCTGATACACAACACACGCACACGCCCAGGAGGGTAATTATTAGACAAATGAAGAGAAAAAAGAAAAGGAGGAAGAGATTCCCTCCAGCACAACAACATGGTGAAAGTCAATACACTGCTACGAAGTCAAATAAAGAGCGAGAGGGTATCGGAGTAATGACGCAGTCAAGGAACCTTTTAAGAAGCAACACAGTGTGCTGTTGTTAGGAGAGCTGAACATAAAAGACACACTGTACAGCCGCAACAGGGGGACCAATTCTTGGACAGATTCTATTAGCTCTCCAGCTAATTTAATCAACATGAGGGCCTTATGCAAGACCCTGGAGGAAGTAGGTATTAGGCAGGAAACACCATTAGACTGTTAGAGCATCTCAGTCTAATACAATCACCAATTTAAGACTGAGATTTAATAAGTTCAATTTGTAATGCTGCAATGCTGGCGCTGCAGTTTGCTTCTTTATGCTACACAAGCACCACAGGGGCCTAAGAAATAGCAGTTCAATAAAAGAAAAGCAATAAAAGTAAAAACTTTACAACTACATTTGTGTTAGCAAATTGTGAAACTGATGTGGTGAAGACAAAAATGATTTTCAAAACGTATCAAATCTGTTTCTGTATCAGAGCAGGGTCAAAAACGCCATGAACTGTCAACTATCGGTTAAATGACTTTACAAGTGACAACTGGGTAGACAAATTACCAAATCACACCCTTAGGTGGTGAGGTAACAACCTCTGTCTTCATATATGTGATTGTGACATTATTTGGGCGGAGTGTACCTTTAGACACTTAAACAAGTCCAGTGCAGAACAGGTTCTGTTAATAAAATACAACTTTTTAAGGCACTGTGAGAACACTGTATAATAGGCCTGTGAGACTTAATCAAATTTTATTCATGCAAGGATTTTTAAATGTCTTTCATGTCTAAACACAGTTTGACATGTGTACAAGCAAGTGCCTGCTCTGCTTTGACCTCTGCCATTTACGTCAGAACTCATGAAGCCAACCTTATTTAACAGTTTGACATCACATTATAATTTCATTGGCAATTTGACTGACCACCGTTTTAATAAAATTATTTTTGTTTTCCGTTTCAGCATTTCATTGATAGTGGAACAGTTTAGCTACTGTGTTTTATTTTAGCTTTTGTTTGTACAAGTGGCAAAATTAAAAGCTAACCAGGGCTTGTAAAAAAAAAAAAAAAAGAAAAAGAAAAAAAAAGAAAAAAACAGAAAGATGAATCCAAATACAGTAATTTTTATCATCCTGTGAGGGTATTTAAGGCTGTGTTGTGAAGCAAAGAGAGCAATGGGATTAATTGAGTGCTGCTGCTCACCACGCAGTCTGCGTTCTGTGTGAGCCTCTTCAGTGTCAGCAGTGAGTTGTACGGCTGAACGACCACATCACTCATCTCATCCTGGTTTGGGAAAACAGAGTAAGTCTGCACAAGCTTCTTTGGGTACCTGAAGATTGAAAGAAATTCAATTTTATTCAGACACACACGAGATCACAAGAGAAAATTTAAGTAAACAAGCTGCATGTGTGTTTGTGGACCTGTCATTGAGTTTCTCCAGCAGATAGGATCCCAGCCCGGAGCCTGTCCCCCCAGCAATGGAATGACACAGGACAAATCCCTACAAAAGACAAAAGGGTTACTCATTATGTGCAGTTCAGATTTACAGTTACAGCATGTGCCACGTGTGTGTAAGGCTAACTGTAAACGCCACTGATGCAGAAAGCTGTGTGTGTGTGTGTGTGTGTGTGTGTGTGGGTGTGGGTGAGCAAATGCCTCTCTTCCTTGGCAGTTATATAAATGGGAGCACAGCCCCACCTCACAAATAGGCTCCCTCAACCCCCCAAGACAGCCTTGTAATACCTGCCTTCTAAACTTGCCCGGCTATTATCACCAGACATTCTACACGCCACACCCTGCCAACATACACATGCTCATGGGCAGCCCGGCCCACCACCTTCCTATCCAATACACACATGAGTGCACACACTAAATAATAATGTGGGGTCATAATGTGAATGAGTTACAGAAACTGCAGACCTTAGAGGGGAAATATGAGTGTTATTTTATGGGAGGCTGGCAGCTGAAGAAAGTCCACCGAGGAGAGAAAAAAAAAAAGAAGGAAAAAAAAAAGAAAGAAAGAAACTAAGAATAATAGTGAGGCATGGCTAAGGCTGTATCGGCTTTAAGATGACAGGCAGTGGCACCATTTTAACATGTCATTTCTATCAAGTTATTTATTTCCTCATGGTTTTTACCACAACAATGACAGAAGAGTCTACCTGAGAGACTAGAAAAGTCATGTGTGAATGCAATCAAGTATTCCCTGATACTATTCAGACAATGGATGGATTACTGAGCAGGCCTATTGGTCACAGGCACAGGGTCCCAAGGGTCAGCAGGCCATCTGAGCTTCTGACTGCAGAGACCACAAAACAACTACAAAGTGACAAAAAAATAACTATAAAGTGATGCAAATGATCACAAAGAAAATTACATGTCTGTTCCCAGGACATTAACTATATGCAAATACTTTGATACTTTCTTGAATGTTTGAGGTTCACCCTTCAGTAGCAAGTTGCTCTTGAGTGGGATAAGAGGGTCAGTGGACTACAATATGTAATATTTCTACACACACTCTTTTTACTTTATTTCTGAATCAGTTTTGAAAATTCCACACTGCCACAGCCCCAGTCACCCCCAACTCCAGGAACAGGTGGTATGTGATAAATGCTGAACTTGCCTCCAGACTGTCACTGCCATCTGCCTCCCGGTCAATGATGTCAAAGATGTCTTCTTGGATTTTTTTGCCCTAAAGGGGAAACATTATAGATGCATCAAGTTTTTATGTCTTTATTTATATAATAATGGTAAGATTTAAAGAAAGGAACATTTGATATCCTGTCATCACCTGTGAATATCCACTGGCCCAGTTGTTGCCAGCACCTCCTCCATGCTCAGAGAGGTAGATGTTCTCTGGGTTGTACAGGTTTGCATAAGGCGAGTTGAGGATGGAGTGGATCACCCTCGGCTCCAGGTCCAGGAGCACTGCACGGGGAATGTAGTGTTCATCATCAGCCTGTTGAGTTTTATAAACAACCAGGGGTTAGTTGGTGACACTGCACTGTTTGTAGGATGTTACCTTCTTGCATGGTCTGGGTTACTTCAGTTTACACTACAAGCACGCCACCTAGTGGCAAACTACATTGTTACATCTCAGCTGCACAAAAGCTTCAATGGACTGTACATACTGCACACTCACTGAGCACTTGTACACCTGCTTTTTGGTGCAATTGTCTAATCCCGACAAAGTATGTAGCAGCAGTGTAGTGCATACAATCATTAGTTAATGTTCACATCAAACATCAGAATGGGGAAAAAATGTGATGTCAGTGACTTTGACCATGGCATGATTGTTGGTGCCAGACAAGCTGGTTCGAGTATTTCGGAAACTGCTGATCTCCTGCAATTTTCAAACAAAATTGTTTCTAGAGATTACTCAGAATGGTGCCAAAGCCAAAAAAAAACATCCAGAGACTTGAGCAGCAGCTCTGGGGACAGAAATGACTTGTTGATTAGAGGGGTAAGAGGAGAATAGCCGGACTGGTTGGAGCTGACAAAAATGCCATGGTAACTCAGATAACAACAGCAGAAGACCATGTTTGGTTCCTCTCCTGTCAGCCAAGGACAGAAATTTGAGGCTGCAGTGGGCACACATTTCTGCTGAGGTACACGGATGGCTGGTCCAGAATTTTCCATCAGAAGCATGAATCCATGGACCTAACCTGCCTTGTGTGAACAGTGCAGGCTGGTGGTGGTGGTATAATGGTGAGGGGAATGTTTTTTCTTGGCACACTTTAGGCCCCTTAGTACCAATCAATCCTCATTTGATTGGCCTGAGCATTGTTGATGACCATGTGCATCCCTTTATGGCCACAATTCACCATCTTCTAATGGCTGCTTCCAATACGATAATACAGCATGTCACAAAGCGAATGTTGTCTCAAACTGGTTTCATGTACCCGACAATTAGTTCAGTGTACTTCGGTGGACTCCCCACTCACTAGATCTGAATACAATAGAACACCTTTAGGATGAGGTAGAGAATTAATGGGCAGCAGACAAATCTGCTGAATTTATGCAATGCAAGCATGTCAACATGAACCAGAATTTCAAAGAAATGTTTCCAACATGCCACGAAGAACTGAGGCTGTTTGGATGGATCGAAGGGAGACCCTTCCCAATGTTAGGGTGTTTCTGATACAGGTAGGTGAGTGTATACAGTACACGCAAAAAAGATACAATTCATAATTCATGACATTGAAGAAAATAAGGTGAAGCTGTAAATTCTTTCTCCAGTTACCTGATAGAAGAACACATCCTTCCTGTCGGTCCCTTCAGTTGCAAACTCCTCAACAATCCCCTCCGGACTGATGCCATGCTCTGCACACAGCTGCTTCCAAAACTCAAAACCGACTGAAAAACAGAGAAAGGAGCAGGTTGGTATAATGTTATTATTTAGCCTTTAGTAGCCTTACTGGTTTATTAAACAAACTGCTAAAACAATCAGCGTAACCTGCACCGGCAGCTAAAGTTAACATGCATTAGATAACATTTGCTGGGTAGCAAACACATTAGCTACAAGTCAGCTAGGTTATACTGGCGTTGTCGCTTGTTATGTTATATTTTGAGTTTAGCTAGACTTGATACTAGCACTTAACTAACGTCGTTACACAGCACTGAACTTGACAGATCACCTTAGCTAGCTGACTTAGTTAAATGTTGGACACTGGCTAGAAGTAGGGGGATGCCAATTCAACATTAACTGCGTCTTTCACGTACTCTGATTTCCACATTGTCCCAGCTGAAGCGTTATGATTTCCCGCGGCATGTTCAGTCCTCGGTTGCTCCTTGTTTAGCTAGCCTGCTGACTGCTTGCTAGCTAAATAACACAAGAAAACAGACCGCTCCACCAACAGAAGCAGCAGCAGCCCGCTCCTTCCCGCTTGGTGCTGATGTGACGCTCCGAGGAAATGCCGGAAACCGGTAGTAAATATGCACACCGCCCCCTACTGCGTAGGAGTGTGTAATGCAGACTAAACGATATTTTAAAAAGATGAGAGATGTTTCGATGTCTCGCCTCAACACTCGCTACTATCTAAACCCATTCCGTCTTATTGGTTTGTTGCCCATTTTTAAAGTTCTTTTTGAATGTATTCACCACTTGTTATTCTTTCTGATGTGACTTTCGTGGAGTTGATGGGGTGTTTATTGCATCCAGAGGCCACAATGCGTTACTAAATGTTATTATTATTAGTAGATATATATCCACTTGGGGATATATAAAGGATTTAATCCTGTTTAACTTGAATGTTGTGACTATAACCAAATCTTTGTGACCATCCAGGATTTTAATATTATACTTATTCTAATAGAAATAAGCACTGATATATTATTCGATGCAATATGGGTAATTTATATGACCTGATGTGGTTAAACTGACCCAGTATCAGTGACAACCATAGACAGTATATAAAAAACAACAGAGGTTGAAATTCCACTGAAATGTAGTACAACAGACACTCCAGTTCTCCTGCTCTCACTGCTGCTGTAAGTACAAAAGTATCAGCTTCTTCCCACAGGCTGAGACTTCTCTGCTCCACTTCATCTTCCTCACACCATCATAAATGAATAGCAAAAGTTTTGTCACCTACCTCAGCTTTACATGCTATACACCTTACATAAATTCCACTAAAATGTAGATACTGCATTTCAAATTTGCACATTTTTTTCTGCACGCATATATATTTAATTATTGTTGTTGTAAAATTGTTCATCCCCTTTCCCATCTCTTAATACTACTTCAACTGCTTCTTCATACAAATTCAAGCCAGCAACGCAATTTAGCTCCAATTTATGCAGGAGCCAGCAACCCCACTGTCATTTATTCAGAATTTGCATTTTCTAGTCGAAAGTGCATTTGTAATCAGGGCTCTGTTGCATTATTGGTCACAACTATTTGTCGGACTGATCGTGATTGACATCTCAGTGTTTATTTGTTTTTTCCAACTTTATATAGCTCTTACAAAGCCACACAAAACAAAAAAATTGGCACCATGAATTTATAAACCAATAGCTTGTAGGTAATCACAGTCCAGATGACTTCCTGATTTGTTAGTCCATGAAGCGCCTGAAAGTAAACAAAAGTAAAATATCCCTATTGCACCTGAACGCAGCATGGCACAGGGCACGTGCGGATTTTGATTGGGCTGTTGGAAGTCTCAGAAAAACAGGTTACGCCATATTGTCCCCTTTCCGAGGAGAGTGCTACATTTCTGCAAAAATGACAAAATAGTAGGTGTCAGCTTATTTAAAAAACATTGGCCCAGTGGCTTTGATAACATGCTTACTTGCAACACAGTCAGGTGTTTATTATTAGACGGTAACTCGTTGATTCAGCTGGCGTGGCTAGCTGTTAGCTTAAATCCGTTAGCGCAGTCCTTTTAGCCGGTGTTGTGAGCGGGCGGCTTTGTAACGCTGTGCTGCCCATCTTCACCCTCTTTACCTGGTTACACTTAAGTATTTATTTTACAGGCTTATTTTATCAACGGTAGAGGCTAAGATGGCGCACACTGGGGCAATGGAAGATGCATCCATGGAGGATTGCTCTACCAAACAGGGGTCTAGTGTCTGCCTGCGAAGTCGACCGTGCTCCAGCGAGAGAGACGGTCAGGTACGGGCTGTCAAAGCCGCTCTGCAGACCAAGTTGGGGCCCTACGAGCCCGTCCTGACCTATCTACAGTCCGTCCTGGTGTGGCAGAGACCCTTTCAGTGTGTGCTTCTTTACTCTGTGGTCAACGTTGTGTTCTGGTGAGTTTTCAGCTAATATAAGGTAAACTTTGAGCATTTTGATGGCAGACATGTTCCGTTTCCTGACACCGTGTTATTGCAACCTATATTCAGACAATACAGAGACTGTTTGGTCGTTAGGCAAAAGGCAACGTGACTGAAAACAGCTGGTGCTTTTGCACAATGCGTATGTCTCACCTGTCAATTCAAGACAAGACAGATGGCTGGCTTGTGGCTCTATTTATAGACGTACGCTACAAACACTTCTATCCCAACTCAAATTTTGCTCCTGACTGAACTGGTGCCTGTAAAATGCGCTGTACCAATGCTTGTGTGTGGGAGACTGGAAATTGAAACTAGATATGCAATTTACAGGTCTATATGTTGTCACTACAGAAGTAGATGTCAATTTTATGTTTATTTGTTCGTGACTTTGTTACAGCAAATGTATAAGGCATCAAGTATAGAGCACATGTGAATAGCAGTCTATTTGTGTCTTTTATCATGTGTAATTACTATTTACTGTTACTAATTAATTAGTTATGGTAAAAGGAGCAGTATTAGAAGTAAAAGTCCCATATAATAAAATGTAAAAATAAAAAAAAAGTAGCAGTAAAATTAAAAAGCGTTAAAAGTATAGATTATGCAACATGGCTCCATTCAGAGTGTTATATTATTAGAATATTTTTTCTGACAGTTACTTTAATATTGTCAAAGTGCCAGTACATTTTAACAACCTTTAGTACTTTTTGTAGTTTAATCTATATTGTATTTTATAATCTGATCATATGTTTACATGTAAATCTGAAAAGTAACTCATACCTTGTGGCTGTAAAATAAATTTAGTGAAGTAAAAAGTACAATATTTCCCTCTGTAATGGCGTACAAGTAAAAGAAGCATGAAATTAAAATACTCAAGTGAAGTACAAGTACCTCAAAAGTATTTAAGTACAATATTTGTGTAAATGCACGTAGTTACATTTCACCACTAGTAATTATTTTCACTCAGCTGTAACATTAAGTCAGCTATAAATTTAGAAAGTACTTAAACAAGAAAATTCTGTTTAACATCAATGTAAGAAATAAAACAGGAGGCAGAGTAGGTCTGGGGCAAGTTTTGGCTAAATTAGGTGAGTTTTTAATATTCTTTTATGATAAGACTCACTGACCTGGGTCACAGAAGAGGGAAAGCCAAGCTGGCCAGCCTCCTTGTGGTGCTCAGGCATTCAGCCTTTATTCCATTAGACCACTGGGCATGTTAGGCCATTCATCCTGTCGGCCTTTTACTTGTGCTTAAGTATACGCTAAGGGGTGCAGACTAGTTTCTGCTCAAAGAGACTGATGATGGCAAATCACATGGAGATGGGGAGGCTATATGGGCAACTTTTTGGACAGTAGGCCATTGATATTGTCCTTATTTATTTATTTACTCTTAAAGCACAATACCATTTATTCCAATACCATCACAGTGATTTTGTATAGTTTTGTAGTACAAGTGTTCATATTGTTGTATGTACAGGGGTAATTTCACATAGACATTTGTGTTTTTCTTTTTTGACTAACTGTCGCCACTAATTGCACTGCTACCCCAAATACTATTACATCTCATACTGCCAACAAATTCTTTGTTAGGTTAATCTCTAACTGCTGATTGGCAGAATCCTTTAACATTGTTGTGGTCAACAAATTTTTGAAGTCTTGTGATCAGAAACTGGAGTAACACTCAGGGATGTTTGTTGAGAACCCAAGCAGTGAAATCCAGTTGTGTGAAAATGGACAACACCTGAAACAACACAAGTGATATCACAATTTAGATGTAGAGAAAAGAAAGTGTAACATTCTTGTCCAGTTTCATTACCATCTTTCTTGGTTAATTTATAGTGAGTTTTAATGTGTGTAACACACATCAGAGGGTAGAATAAGTTCATCTTTCTTAGTTCTAACTAAAGGAAACAGTAGATGATCACTCGAGGGTTTTGTAGTTTCATGAAGTTTCATGAATGCACTAAGTTGTTGAATTATATAACTTATTCATTGTTTACTCCTGGGGTAACAGGCATGGGATGTACTGTCTGTTCATGTGTTTTATTCCCCTCCAGGTTCTTTGCTCTGACTTCACTGCGCCTGCTGTTTCTGCTAGCTTCTGGTCTGGCTGTGGTTGTCTGTGTTGATACCTGGAGAAACAAAATCTGGCCAGAAATTAGAGGTGCTACAAGTTCCGTCAATAGGGTTCTTTATGTTTCTCAGTCTGACATGTTCTGTTTTTTTCCTTTACTTTACCCCTGGAGTGCCTTAGGTTTCTTGTGTTAATTATACCTTAGATCATTCCCCAGTTTTATGTGATTGCAACAAATGTACTTCTGTTATCAGAATAGATATGCCATCAGTCAGCAGCCCTGCACCATGAAGTGATTTGTATTTACACATGGAACAGTTAAACTCCCATACCTATTTTTGAACTTGAATTATGTACTGAGTGCACCAAGTCCTGAGGAGACTGTAGATGAAAGAGAACCCAAGCTAACGTGCATAACATGTTCAAGCTACTTTTTCTATACTGTGCACTGTTTCTATTAATATATAATGTACACTGTAGTATGTAATGTTTCTTAAAGTGATAGATGTTCTCTCTCTCTCCACAGTCAGAAACCTGGATGAATCAGAAAATGAGAGGTTTGTTACTTTAGCCACAGTTTTGTGTTGACTATGACAACAAGCCAGTGCTCTGACAGCATTATTGATATAATAAAATGGTGGATGAAAGCGTTATTGTCTGTTTGTCTAGCTGGGGTCTGGTGCAGCCCGGCATCCTCAGTGTGCCTGAACTGTGCCACCATATCGCTGAGGCGTGGGTCAGTGGAACAGTTCTCACATCCAGTATGATGCAGTATAAACGACAAAACCCTGGAAAGGTGAGGACCATATATACAAAAAAAGGATATTCAGAAAACCTCATTCAATATATATCACAGAATGGAAACTCACCTTTTAAAATATGTATTTAATGTCCCTTTTCTGATTGCCTGTGGTTATAATTGTCATTACACAATTCTGCAAATGAATAATCCATCGGGTTTCACCAGTAAACAATGGATAGATGCACCATAGTCAACATGTATTATTGGTGCTGACTTCATTCCCTGTGTGTTTTGTTGCTCTGTCAGTTTTGCATCCTGACCTGTGGAGTGTTCACCTGTTTGGCTGTGGTTGGGCGCTACATTCCTGGATTGGTGCTCTCCTACTCTGCTGGTGAGTCCCAGCAGTTTCACCAGCCCTAACTACATGTCCATTCCACTTCACAAAACCACAGTGACAGGGAAACTCAGCCTGACTGGTTCTATTAAAAATGCATGGGTGGTGAAACCAGATATATGGTGCCCCAATACCAGGGCCTAGCTTGTGAGGTGATTAAAGCCAGGAGAAGACACACGGGGCAGGAGTGAAGGAGGGAATGGAGCCAGGTAGAAAGCTAAGGAGGTCAGGCTGAGACTGGGCTAATCTCCTAACCTCCAACCAGCGTAGGCTGCAGAGCTGGGAAGGCAAAACCTGCCAAGGCCCACTGCTCTGACGTCTAAAACAATCCACAGCAGCTTGTACTTGTACATGTTAACTCCCTGCTGCTCCCTCTGTTTCACTTTGTATCTGTACTGAAGCTGATACAGCCTTGTGAGAGTCTATCTACAGTGAGCAGACTACTAGATACTGAATCTATACTGAATTTTTTTCTTATCACATACATTAAACACAACAGAATGACCTCTTCATGCACAATGACTAGTATTTTTTGCCTTTGTCTCAGTGTTAGCTACTCTCCTGGCTCCTCTGGCAGCCTATCACAGGCTCTTTCAGCATGTTTGCGTGAAGTTGGAGCCGGTCCTGCAGCGGCTGGACTTCAGCGTTCGTGGATACATGATGTCAAATCCTATTGATAATCAGTGTAAGTAGTACATCAAATTGTATTCTTTCTGCATCTGACACTAGAAATTAAATGAATTAAATTAAAAAAGACACAGCCTTAAAAAAATAAGTGTATCATTAAGATTACCATCACATGAATTAAATGGTGACTAACAATGTTACTCTCTAAGGGTCAACATTAGCGCATTAAGATGGTGCTTGTTTCACCACTTTTGTTGTGATCACATCAGGCTTCTAATTTTCATCCAGAAATCACCAGTTTTGACCAGTTTTTTCCCTCCTCCATCTTAATATGACTTTCTCATCTGAGTAGTAACTCTTTGTTGTCTGTATGCTTGTCGTTCTGCTCTGCAGTCTTGCGGAAGTCTATCCGTGGAGCATCCTCAGATGACGCCAGTGACAGCGAGGAGGAATTGGCCGCTTTCTGTCCAACAGTAAGTCTGTTTAAAGTCTTGCAGTGTTTTAATTAAACTGTTAAAAACCTGGTTTTCACTGATGTTCTTGAACGTGGTCCTCTTATTTCCTACGCTATTAATAAAATTAACCTGTAGTTGAGCCTGGATTACATTGCTTTTATATTTCATAATATAAGATCTAAAATTTGTGGGTTTGTTTTCATTGAGAATGGGGGGGGGGGGAAAAAATCAATGTCTGTGAAAGGTTTTTCCTCACATTGTGCTCTCACATAGTTGTGTTAACATGCTGCACTTTTGGCTCCCTAAATCTAATGTTTACTTTCCCTTAACATGAACATTTGCTCAGTGTGCACGGCGCACCTCATGATGTGAGAGTGTAGAGACATGCCTTAGCTTTCCTACTCAGAATGCTATGAGGGTTAATGCCTCTGTTCTTTTTATGGAGTGTGAACACCTGTGCCACATTGTTTATTCTGTGACAAGATTGGTTGTTGGGAACTTGCGGAAAGGTGTAAAATACACAGATAAATCATTCACTACATACCTATAGCTTTGTACTTGATGTTATTTACAGTAGCACATCTTACCTACTTCCTGTTGAGGTTAGGAACTTTGCATGTGTCATGTGTATTTTTGCCTGAATGTGTATGTGTGTACAGCGAAGCCTGCCGAAGGTATGAGAGCAAACAGTGTGAAAATAACAGTGGAATGCAGCGTTTGCAAACCTTTTTATGGTAGAGCAATAGAGTAAAATTTTTCCCTGCATTCTGACTGACAAAAAAAACAAAAACAGCACACAACCTAAAAATATTTAACCTTTCATGTCTGTTGTCTCTCATAGTTTGATGATGCTGTTGTTGCGAAGGAACTTGCATTGACAGACTCTGAGCACTCTGATGCTGAGGTGTCCTACACTGACAATGGAACATTTAACCTGTCACGTGGCCAGACCCCACTCACAGAGGGCTCTGAGGGTAAGTATGGAGGTATTTTCTTTCTTTTTTTTTTCTTTTTTCTGGTTTGTTCTTATCTCTGATCTTGTTCCTGTCTGTGTTTTGGACAGACCTTGACAGACACAGTGATGCTGAGGAATCCTTTGCTCAAGATCTCCCAGACTTCCCCTCCATAAACCCTGATGCCACCCTGATGGATGATGATGACGACACAAGCATCGGGCTACCTAGTTTGGGTCCATCTGGACTAGCTGGTCACCGGGCTTCAGTGCTGGATGTGGATGCTCATTTGGATTCCGACCAGGAGGATCTGGATGCAGAACTTTCTCTCAGTGGCCTGCCACCTGCCTCTGATTTCACTGGCGACTTGGCCGGAGTCATTGCCAGCAACATGATCCAGGCGGCGTTGGCTGGGGCATTGCAGCCTCGGCCTCCTGTTACCCACCGCAGAGAGGGCCCACCCAAGGCCAGAACCCACCGAAGCTACCGCAAACAGTCCAGCTCCGAGTTGGACACAGACTTGGATGGAGAGGACTTTGAAATGCTGGATCAGTCTGAACTGAACCAGATGGATCCCCTCGGAGGAGGAGGAGGAGGTCCTAGAAGGGGGGAGAGTCAGGGGTCTAACTTCTTATCTAGCCTTCTGGGTAAACCACAGTAAGGTGTGTGCGTGCGTGTGCGTGCGTGTGTGTGTGTGTACGTATGTACGGGTGGATGAGCTGTGAATGTGTGATGTGAAAGATGATTTTAGGTTCCAACAGTCCTGCTTCTGATTGGCATCAGTTTATCACTGTGAAGTATTTTATTTTTTCTATCTTTTCAAACCCTTTCTCCCTTACTTATAAACCCAGAGCATCCACAATACGTTTTACTTTGTAGGCTGAGCAATAGGAAAATGCAGAAACAAAAATAAAACGCATTCAGACAATAAATAAACCAGCATTATTGAGCCTTGTTGCAGTCTTGTAACTTCATGCACCCATCAGTTATAAGGGTACTTGTTAGTGACAATAAATGAAAAACAACACTGCCCATAAAATCTTTTCTACTAGGAGGTCTAGACATACAGGGCTATTTAACATGGGACCAAATATGACATTCCTGTCGGTTGAGCTGAGCCATGTTGCTTTGATAATACCATTATGGAAAAGTTTTCATGTTTTACATTTCCTTACCGAGTGGAATGGTGGAAATGGATAAATCAGCCCCCACTTTCCATCACACTTTGTTAAAGAAACAGCAGCTTGTGTTGCTGTTGATGTAAATGTCCTCTGCTGTCACACTTGGCTATAATCTGTTAGAAGATGATTTATCTGAAGTTACAGGTGAATTTACATTCTTGTCAGCAGTTGAGAATTTGGACAGCGATTTTCTTCCATCATGAAGATGAATTATATTTGGATAAAAGTTTCAGCTCCTTTTCTGTATGATTTTCTTTACTTTTTTCCTTTCCTGCTGACATATGAAAGATGTATTCATACATTATTAGGAGCTTATTTTATTTTCTTGAAAGAATGTCACATTACAGTCTTAAGATATATGACCCAGATGAGCATTTGATGTTGTCTGTTCATTGTATTTATGAACTTGTGCCCAAGGGTGAGATGTGTTTTTTTTTTTTTTCCTGAATAGGTTGAGAATATTTTTCATTTTCCTGCCCTTTAATACAGCTCAATAACATATTGTGTCCATGTTTAATACCTTGAATGAGCCCTCAGCTTTGTGTGTATTTTTTCTCAGAAATAGTATTTAAAAAGTCTTTTATCTTTTATCATCTTTGTATTTCATGTTATTGATAGTCATGCTGAACATTTTAAGAGAAAAATCAGTTCATGGATCTTTTACTATTTTCATGGGGAAAATGTTTACATCAAAATTGGTTATAAAAAAAATTGTCCTTATGTCCTTTTTTTAAAAGTGTTAATGGCTTTGTGTGCTGGTCAGCCTGATGTCCTCTTGATGGACACACCATGTCAGTATGTCATAATTTTGCAGTGGAAATGGCACTTCAAACGAAAATAAGCCACCGTTGAGATTTATTGAAATCATATATCAAAGAGTCTAAAAATGCTGGGTTTTAAATAGAGGAAAACACATTGCTTGCTTTCATTGTGTTACTTTGAGAAGAAAATCATAGGTGCAAGAGATTTAGCACAATAGAAAAAAACTGCTGGATCCAGACTTATGGAGGTGAAAGGAAAATTGTGCACTTAAAGGAAAATGCTGGGATTTTGAGGCTGAAGAAGAAAAGGAGGAGTTTGATTTAACCACCTCAGTTAACTAGAAAGTTGCTCATTGCTGCTCCACGAAGAGTCAGTTCCTCAGTATGAGTGATCTGTAGTCAGTTTGATAATGTAATGTGCATAGAAGTGTATTTTCTTCTCTGTAACTGGTTTTGATATGTTTTGATGTGCAAATCGTATTGAATAAAATGTTTGCCATTACGTCTGTCTTGGGTGAAATGTGTACTGTGATCTCAGATGACAGATGAAGCTCTTTAGATCATTCCAAAGGGTCTGATTTAAAATCACAAATTCTTTGCATTAAGGCTCTGAAACTTTGGGACAACTTCACTGAAATAATTATTCACAGCACAAGTTAGTTTTCCTTTTGGCCTCAGTTCTGTCTTGGATGAATCACAGCAGTGGACTTTGAGCCTACTGAGCAAATTTAATGGAATAACTCAAGCACACAGTGGGTATTATTGGCCCAAATCCCTTCTTTTGAGAATAAAAAAAAAATCTGTTGTAATGGGTAATTCATAATCATAATGGCACACAGACCCATGTGGTTCCCACACACAAGACCATCTCTAATATCTGTCTTTTTCTCCTCCCTAAGCAACAGTATCAACAAGTGTTTTTTTGTTTGTTTGCAGATGATATTCGTTTATATTTTATTTCGAACACGATAACCATGTATCTTTGCCATATTTTGTAATTATTTATAAATATCATAATATGTAAATATTTTAGGCAACGACCCTAAATTGACTGGCTCTGAGCAGCCAAAATGACAACGCTATCACACGGCTCTTCTCCCCGGATATCGTAAACCTCATGACAAAGTAGGACTGAGCCAAAATAAAACAAAACAAATACAATACAATAAAAACAAATACAAATTATTTGGGTCAAATCAAGATTGCTCAAGAGCGCTGATAATATTTATCGGCAAAACAGTAACCTTTAATTTATATATTTGAGACTAAATGTACGGAGAGTTTTCCAGAAGAATGAGTTCAACTTGTGTGATGCATCTTGACACATAAACGATCTTTTTCGTGACGTATATTTCGCGCGAAACTCCGTTTGGAATAGCTAAGTGAAAGTGGACTGGTCAGAAATGAGTAAAAAAGACAACGGTAAGTCGAGAGTTAGCATTATGTGAGGACTATAGACAGGTAGCTGGCGTGTCTGACACTCGTGTCGAGCGAACAGTGTCCGTTAGATGCCACGTACAATACGTTTGAAGTCTTAGTTAAGAAGCTATCGGCTAACGTTAGCTACATAGCCTGGTATAATAAGCTAACAGGGCTGAGGGCACTATAAATGATCTGTGATGTTACTGCAAATAAGCCCACTTCAACACGACAGCTTTATTTTAAAAATCAGACTCTAAAATATATCTATGCATTATGTAGAAAATAACTTTATCGTTCATTAGAGAGGGAATTCTCTTGGAAAATTTCAAAACAAAGACGATATACACTCAGTTTATTAGGTACACTTAGTGAGAACTAATGCATCCTAAAGCAGCAGTCCCTCAATAAATCGTCGTTCATGAAGGTTATAATGTTTAGTTTTTGAAAGGTGTTGATTCAGCTTTGTTGGCATTTCAGAGGCTGCACTTTGTGGTGCTGTTGAAGTATACTATGTTAATCTGATAGGTGTTTCTATTACTTTTTCTACACTATTTAAATCAATCAGGGTAGGCTGAGTAACAGAATCGGTTGAATCAACACCTCTAAAGCAGTTTCAACAAAAACTGAACTCATGAGTTTTAGCTCGTGTGTTCCTATTAAACTGCCAACGAATTGTATGACATACATTATAATGACAATTATGAAAGGAACTTGTAAAAAGAGCATAGAAGTCTAGTTGTGATACCTAGCTATATTTCAAATGCATTAAGTGTAATGCAGTAGTACATCTAAGTACAGTTTGTGAATGTGTGTGTTTGTGAATGTGATCAGATTGTCCTGTTGTCCACCTGTCCACAGGTACGTCACTCATCCTTGCCTATCTGAATGAGAAGAATCGACCCTACAGTGCACAAGATGTCTTTTGCAATTTACAAAAGCAGCATGGATTGGGCAAAACTGTAAGTTTAACACTTAATCCATTACATGCAATGGGGTGTGTAGCTTAAAATGAATGAATGAATAATTGTATATTTGTGATTCACCAGGCAGTTGTCAAAGCCATGGAGCTGCTGGCTCTAGAGGGCAAGATAAAGGAGAAAACATACGGCAAGCAAAAGATTTATTTTGCGGATCAGGTTAGTATGTTCATGTGAAATACTGTGTTGTGGACATGTGGCGCTGAAAGTAAATATGCACAAACTGTTGTTTATGATAATCTTGTGTGTTTCAGTTGAAACTGACTACTGACTGACTGTATACCCTCCCTACAGGCTCAGTTCAAAGATGTAAATGATGCAGACTTGAAGGCAATGGACTGTCAGATCTCAGAGCTCATTGCAGAGGCGCAGTCCCTCACACAGAGCTGCAGACAGCTGGATGCAGGTGGAGTACGCTGTCGATTTCTGCAATTTGATGTCTTCAGACAGAGCATTGTTTGTTTCCTTAGAGCCTAGTTGGTACTTATAGCATTTTGCACTGTTTAAGTCTACAGTATGTTGCTGTTTGATACACAAGTACAGTAAATGTTTTTGTCGAATTTCCAACATTTCTTACAAAGGAGATGTTGTGTAACCCTGTGTGAAATCTATGGTTACAGAGCTGAAGGAACTCAACAGCTCCCTGACAACAGAGGAAATGATGTCAGAGATCCAAGAACTGAAAGCAGAGTGTTCTGAGTACAGAGCGCGTCTTGAGAAGATAAAGTCTGCCACAAATCACGTCACACCTGAAGAGAAAGAGAAGGTGTGGAGTGTATTTATGTTTTCCAGTGACAGCACACAATCTTAGAAACCTGGTGAAGATACTGCTGACATTTTTTCCACCATTTACTGTACAGTTGACTCATATTTTAATTTACAGGTCTACAAAGAGCGGACTGTTTACGTGAAAGAGTGGAAAAAGAGGAAGAGATTGGTATTTATGTATATGCATACAGAGATGCAACAAGTAGTTGATGAATAGATTCATCAATCAACAGAAAATTTGTTTTATTTATTTATTTATATATATATATATATATATATATATATATATATTATATTTTGATCAGTAGTTTCATAATAATTTCAAGACGTAAGTTGTTGCCACTAAAGCCTTAAACTTCATTGTGTGTTGTTTCTCTCAGGCTTCAGACATGATAAATGCAATCCTGGAGGGGTATCCCAAGAGCAAAAAGGAGTTCCTGGTGAGTGAAAGCAGCTCATGAAATTCACTTCCCAAAACTCTACGACACCTATGCATGTTTTGCTTTGGTGACAGTTTTTTGTTCACAGTACAAACGAATAACATATCTGGTGCTGCCCTTACAGGATGAAGTTGGAGTCGAAACTGATGAGGACTGTAAAGTGGTTGTTCCAAGTAACTGAAAGAACAAGAAAAACGCTTGTTCAGCTACTTGAGCGATGTAAGTCCCTGCAGTGCTCTGCTAAGGAGATAGATTACTCATCAGAACAGTCTGAGCCATTGCACATTACTTTATTTATAGCCTTTCTTTTGGACAAGAAGTACACCTTAAATAAAAGTTGAATGGAGAAACAACTTTTGTAATTTAAAGTATATTTGTACAAAAATAGCTCTGTCATCTTGGAGACACTTACATTACATCAACTCATGGGCAACATCGTTTTATTTTTCCCTTTTTCAGGCCATAAAACCAGTCCTGAGCCTACAATGAAAGTGTCAACAAATTATTTATTTTAGCCAATTTATTTTAGTTTACATTCTTTGTTGTTCTTATTACATGTCTAAGTCCAGTTTGCTGCCATGTTTTTTGAAAACTAAAAAAAAAAAGAAACACTTGCAGTGTATAAAGCATGGGCAGTCATTCATGGCAGTCATTCATGACCGTCAGGTATTATGGTTGTCCCATTTTTTGTTAATCAGCCTTTGTACTGTTTATTGAAATTGTGGCCAAGCTATTAAATTTTCAATTGCTCAAGGTCAAACTGAATTTCTGCAACAAAATTTTTATTAATAATTGTTTTTTATTAGTGTATAATCATCTGAAACTAAGTAAAGTTCTGTTTTTGTCAGCTTAGAATGAGCCCTTCATACCTATTTGGGGAGTGGGTCCTCTTCCATGGAGCCTGCCATATTTTACTATAGCCCATAAAGACAAAACAAAACACTGATTCTAGAGAGGGCCTTTTGCGTTTCTATGTTACTTGAAGGGCACCGTAGTTTATCCTACACAATTGGAAGGGGGGGGGGGGGGGAGGGGACGGGTATTCAGTTGGTTGCAATTTGCAACCAGAGCGCTAGGTGTCACTAAATCCTACACACTGGTCCTTTAACACTTGAATTCATTCTTTGGATATTATTATTATTAGCTACAAATGTAAAACCTAATGCAAAGCAATCCAGTGGCTCTGCCATTAATTCCCCCATCACAAAGAAAACATCACTGCAAACTACAAGCTCAATGTTGGGTCTCTGTGAATAATTTAGATGAAGAATTTATGATTATTATTATTAATATTAGTTATGATTTGGTGCTATATAAATAAAACTGTCTTGACATTATTTTTGTTAAGGCACAATTCATGGCTAATCTGATTGGATTGTTCTAGATTTTAAAGGTATACCTAATAAAGTCACCATTGAGTTAAATGGCTTTTGTAAAACTATCAAAAGAAAATAGTTTAATCAAAAAGAAAAGAGGGTCAAAAATCAGTGTTTCCCTTTGATTGAGGCAACTCTATTGAGCCAAAACTGTCAAGAAAATTAGCTTTATGTCATCTATTTAATTCAGTACAGATTGGGTGAAAATCTGTGTTCAACTCCTAGGAACCTGACTGGTGTAGAGTACAGTCCTAAACAGTCAGAACATTTTCATCATGGTGATGCAGAGTATCAGACCTTTTCTAATGAACAATTACTGATCACAAAATCTACCGACAACCACAGCAAATAGCATTTATCATGTTGGCATTAAAACCACTTAAGGTCCAAGTGATGAGATTTTAAGTCAATTGACGTGAGAAGAAAACTGCAATCTGACAAGTTATCAAAATCAATCACTCTTTATATTTAACATCTTCCAAATAAACACGACATGTATTACTGCAAATGAATCACTGCCTTTATATAAACAGAATCTCTTCACAATGTGCGGGTGTAGCTCAATTACTGTCAAAGTCAATATACTGTATATAAACATAGATTCATACATTTTCGACCTGTATGCCGCCTACGTTGCAGACCTATCACCCATGAGATTTCAGCATTTTTGTTGGCTCGTCACCGTTGCATTAATATACACCTCAGTTTGTTTGACTAAAGCTTAAATAGTTGGTGATAAAATGCACATACACCCCAGAGCGTGCTCGTGATAGCACAGTTAGAATACGTGACAGTTACCCTGCAGTAGAGTAGGAGTGGAGTATTTTCCAAGGTCTGCTATGGTTCAGGTCAGGAGTGGTATGGCTGACTCACAAGTGGTGCGCGCTCAAGCTGAGAGGAGCCCTTTAGTTCGGCATTAAGCTACAAAATGCTTGATGTGACAGAGGGGAAGGTGTGGGCTCATGAGTTTCACCCTTCTCTCTATTTCCCATTTGTTAGATTAAGAGGTTACAGAAGCAATACCAAACATTTACTTAATCTGTGATGAGAGTCTTGCAGATGAAACCTCCCACTGGCAGTGCCAGCTACTGCAGACACTAATGCAGGGTGCTGTTTTGCCTGCCCAATGCATTTAACATACACATTCATTTGCAAACTATTATTTTAAATTCTAAATTGTTGCATTTCACCTGCATTTCTTAGCAGAATAATAGAACGAAATATGAACAGTCAGCAGAGGCTGAAATATATCCAGATATCAATGTATGTACACTTGCAATCAGAAAGAGATCAAAAAGTGATCTCTTAAACATAAAACTGCTCAATCCAATGCAATCAATGCAATTAATCTCTGCCCATACTGTGGGTTGAGGTAATCCAATTGCAGCCAGGGAGTCATGGATGAGCTGAAGTGAGTGTAAATACTGTGATTTGGCCTGAGGCTGATAAAAGTTTTTACTCCAGCCTGAGAGGCCAGAGCAAGCCCAAAGTCTGGGACTTCAGTCCAGAGGTTTCACTCGATCAATAAAGCTGACCACTGAGCTGCCGGAGCACTCCAACGACAAACTCCCTCAGCGTCTAGGCAAGAAGAGAAGAACCATATAAACTAGAATTATCTCAACATTAAACAAAGCAATGTTTATGATTATTACTGTAACTGATCTGCTGTAAAATATTCCTCACCTGTGGTTTGCAGTGCTCCTCAATCCAGCTAAAAACACAGGCAGAGAGGTCTTGGAAGCTGTTCACTGACACAGAAGTGCTGAAAGACTGGAACAGGGAGTCCATGATGCTCTGAAAGATGTTGAACTTGACCTGGTCAGACACCTGATCTCCCTGCTGTGGGTTGTCCTGGTGGGCCTTCACTATGTGCTCATAGTTCCTATTAAAAAAAAGACAATCATTGTTGACCGGCATCACAAAATGTATAACTCAATTAATGGCCATGACTGTTAAATAAAGAGGATTAATTCTTTCCATACAATAGATGGATTGATTTTCCACCACAGCAAGTGTAACAGAGTCGCAACAAAAATCCTGCCACATCATTTAAAGCCTTTAGTCAAGGATATTTCCTTCCATTTTTTAGATCTGATAGTAACTTAACGCTGTGTAAGGGCTGCTATCGAAGCATTTCTAACTCAAGAGTTTTCTCTTTTTGTCCATGATCAGCATTTCTTTTAAAATCCATCTTTTCATCTGTCTCCGGATGCAGAACATTCATGACTTTGGAATGCAAATGAGGCAAATATCTTTTCAGGATTTCACAAAGTTTGTGAGCCACATTCTTACGTTTTCATGATCTTCAATGCCATCACTTCTTTCCTTAGTACAGAAACTTCCTCCTCTTGCTTCTTCTTTTCTTTATGAAGAAAATGGATGTAGTCAATTGCTGAAAAAACAAAATACAGAAATACATCAGTCAGGGATTTCTTCACTGCACAAAGACAGAAGAACTTTTTGACAAGTTTCCATCTTCCTAGGGGTGTTGTCCCTCCAAAAACATTTGCCAAATATTGAAAGTTTGCCATTTCCTCTTTTAAAGAAACCCCAGCAAGTGTAGACATCCTCTGTGCTGTGGGATATTTGTCTCCAACATCTTTCTATTGAATCTGGGTGTTCTGAACATATGCTAATTTATATCTATGTATGCCCTGTGTTCTTTTCCATTTTTTCTTGTTTGTGCAGTGTGAGCTTGGGAGACACTATCTGTAATTAGGGGATATAAGCAGTATGCTTGCAGATTTGAGTCATGTGACTCTGGTTTTTGTGGCAGGTTGAAAAGCTACTTAATAATAATAATGCCAATCTTTTCCAAGCACTTCCATCAGCTCCATGGGTGACCAATAAGTGTTAATTCAATAAGCCAACATCACAACTTACTTTTCTGCAGAATAGTAGCCTTGCTGATCTTCTGCGCTCCCACTGCAAATTCAGACTGCTGCTGGCAGGTTGGCACTATTGCCTGGAGGTCATCATAGCCTTTCTAAAGTTAAAAATAAGAAAGTCATTAATAACTACTGAAAAAAAAATCTAAAAATGCCCAACTCAAACTTTTCAAAGTGTGTGTGGTTCATCTGTGGTAAGTCACAGAGACCGATTGTGATCTACTGCAGCCTTACCTTGATAGCATCTCTACGCTTCTGCTCAGCCTGTGTGTGTGCTTGTCTCCGTCGATCTTTATACTCGTCTTTATACGACGTCTCACGCCTGTAGTCACTGTCTTCATCATCTATCCAAGAATATAATGCTTCAATCAAGTCATATTGATTCCTGTAATGCACTTTCAACCGGCCTACACAAAATATTTATCAACAGACAGCAACTGATATAAAACTAGTTGGTGAACAAGCAAAAATACTTGCAAAGAGGGAGGAGCACTTTGACGGTTATGCAGCACAGACTTCATAACTCCATAAAACACATAAAACCCTGTTGACAGAATCTGAATAAAGGCTGTAAAAACAACACTTTTGCACTCCAGTTCATGAAACACAATTATGCAGTATATAGCTTTCTAACTGTTTTTAAAGTTCACTGCTATCATTATATCGGTTATTTTCTATTAGCGTGTCTATGTGCCGTATCATGCTTTAATACATCTGACCAAGTCCAATAAAACCTGCAATGAGCAGCAGAACAGGTTTTTCCTTTCATAAGTAGCAGGAAGCAAAATGAACCAAAGCAGGTTCTATGGTCATTTTACAGTGACTGAAAGTGACATACAAATGATCTAATGATAATTATTTTTCAGGAATTAAATTTTAAAATGTACAACAGGATTCAAACTACAAATACATGGATTTCAGGGAAATCATTCAGTGTGAGGTGTAGTCAAGCATCACAATCTAAATTTAGAACATATTCTCTTTTAAAATTGTCAAAAATGTCAGATAATCTTTGTTACAACCACAATACCTGTGTTTGGTACTGAAGAGGCACTTGTCGAGCCGATGCTGTTGGCCCTAGACACGACGGTACCCTTTCTGGCAGTTTCAGCAAAGAAACCTACAGAGAAGCAGACATCAAAAATCTTTCACTGCAAGACCAGAAATAGATTGACATACCAATTTCAGCGACCAGAAAGACAAGATCACCATCGCATAGTCTAAATATCAAATAAAATGACAAACAATGGGATATGAAATGACTCAATACTCACTATGGTCAAAGCCACTGTCGCTGAAAGCACCGTCTGTCTGCCGTGCCATCACCAGACAACAGAAGGTGGAAAAAGGAAAAAATAGAGGCTGAGAAGCTGGAATAACAAGGGCAAAAATTGTGCTGCCCCAAATACATTGACAATAGACCAATAGTTAGCAGGCCCAATACATTGCCTAAACCCCCACTGAGCATTGCCCTGATTTGTCCTGTTTTGTAGAGTGTAAAGAGCTGGACTAAATTACTACTTCAATCACAGATCAACTGTTTGATCTAGGGCACCACAACACAATAGTTAATTCAATTTGTGGTTCCTAAAGTTGGGCCCAGTTTTCCCTAAAGCTTCCGATGGGCAAAACCCAGTAAAATGAATTTTCAATTTCAACATTAAGTCCTGCTTTGTGTTTACAGTATTTCTCCAACTACACTTAAAAAAGATTAATAGAGGATGCCTGAATAAAACCTGTATCAAATGTTACCCTCTAAAAAAATGTATGTGTTGACAGCTTTATTGATTATTTTTCATCACATATCACAGACGTGTACATTTACATGACCACAGCTAAATGTGAGTCAACTGCTTTTCCATATCTACTGCTACATCATAATCAGATACGACAGAGATAATGATTATATACCGTCTTGTTGAAAGCTTTAGTCAATAAGTTCTAACAAGGCAAAACGGACCAAATCCTTTCCTCATCACAAATGTAGTTTTATGAGCCCACAAGTTGAATGTGGTGCGGCTGGAAACAACACTGACTGTACACCGCTCAGCCATAAAATTAAAACAGGTGACTGGTTTTAATGTTGTGACTGATTTTTTTTCAAGCCATTAAGCCGTGGAAAAAAATAAAATAACTGAAACTACAAATTAAGGTTTAAATCAAATTGTTAATGGTTCAGAATGACCTCTTAAAACATGCCACGCATATACACTAATCAGCCTCAACAATAAAAGCAGCTGCCTGTTTTAATGTTGTGGCTGTAGGGTGTATAAGCTAACAACTGTACATATTTGCAACTTTCTGATTGCTCAATAAATCTGCACTTCACTTACACATGGACTTTTAAAATGAAGCATGCAAACAGAAAGTACAATTTTGCCCGTGTGTGCAGTGTGCAGATGTATTTTCTAAACAAATGAATTGTACATGAAGAACACGAGTTACCCCTTCATGACGCTTTGTTTACTTAACTAGCTAGCTAACCACTTTGGAGCATGCTAACGTTAGCTGTGTTGCTAACAAAGCCCCGTTCCTCTACAACGTTAGCAAAACGTCAACTTTCAGACAAAACAAAGTGCGTCATTTATCACTGCTGTCAGACAGTAGACGTACCAATAAACTTAACAAAACAGTTGAGGTTAGCTAACATTAGTTACTTACTTTCCAGTGGTTTTCTGGAGACGTTGACGGGTCCGTCATTTTGGAATGCAATACAACTAACAGCCCTGCTGCCTTCGCGTCCGTCTAGTAAATTCCAATTTTATCACTCTTCAAAAACTTTCGGAAAAATGAACTCCTTTTAAATAGTCCGCGTTGGAAGAACAATTGGCATCATTAACTTAAGTAAAAGTACCAATACAACTAGGGCTGAAACTAACAATTAGCTTCTATTTTGATTAATCTGTAATTTTTCTCAATTAATCGACTGTTAGTTTATGTCTATATACAGGTTAAAAACACTCAAGATGACAAGGTCTAAAGATTGCTTGATTCAGTCCAAAACTCAAAGATATTTTATAAACTATCATATATGACTAAGAAAAGCAGCAAATTTTCACAATCAGCAGATATTTGACATTTTTGCTTGAAATTGGCTGAATAGTAATTCAGCTAGTTGCCAATTATTTTTTTAACGACTAATTGTTGCAGCTCAAAATGCAACAATGTGAAAAATACTTTATTGCAAGTAAATATCCATGCATTTAAAACACTGCTTAAATGGGTATCATCAGCAAAATAAAGTGTCAAAAGTGAAAGTAATGCAGAAAACTGGTTTATTTTATGAATGGCTTACAAGCCAAAATGATGTCAAACTACTGGTGTAATCTTTAACAATGTGTTGTATTTTATGTGTTTTCAATGTAAAATCTTAAACTGAAAAGTAACATTTAGATATACTAGCTATGGATATAGCCCAGTAAAAAGTACTTTTCCCCTTAAAATGTAGTGAAGTAGAAGTATTAGGTAGCATGAAATGGAAATATCCAAGTAAAAGAGCAGCTATAAATGACAAAACTCGCGTTATTTTTCATCACTGCAAATATCTAAATAAAAAATAAAAGTGACTTCTTGCCCAACTGTATCAAAAACTTTGATAATTTGTATTAATTTGAATTAATAATTGCCGCCCACAACTAACTTATTAATTTGTTCCCTCAAGCGAACTAATTCACGAATCATCAAAAACATGAAGGCTTCATGGTGAAACAACTGGCGCTAGAAGTTACTATTCATAACCAATTTTTGTTACAGAGTCCATGTCAACTGCACTCATTTTAAGCATCTTGAATGTTATATGGAGGCCACAAATATAACTGCCCTGTACGTTGTGGTAATGCACCTGAAAGCTGATTGTCAACCAGCATAAAAGAACATCAGAAGAAGAAGAAGACGAAGACGAAGAACAAGAAGAAGCCCTACATGCAGTATTTAGCTTTAAGCACAGAGAGGCGCTGTTGCACAACCTTGTCACTCAGCAGCTACCCTTTACTGACTGCCACAAACAATCTAGCCTCACTTGAAGGGAAATGACCAAAACAAATGTAACTTCAGGCCCATGCAAGTTAAGCTTGCTTCAAGAGAATGAATGGCTCCAATGGCTCCAGTGTAGTGGAGGACTCATGGTTAAGTGGGAGAAAGTTTCCTGTGCTTCATTTTACATCTGCATCTGTTTGGTTAGTATCCTCTACCCTGGACTCTCTGCTGTTTTTTTTATTCCTGTACTACCTAATCTTACTCATCATCCAACTACTGCACGCACAGTGCAGCTGACAGTTACCATGTTTACCTTCTACCCTATCCTCCACACCAGGTTCTTTTGCTGTCATGCACAGGAAGTTACTCTTCTGCTTTTGTGCTTCTGCGGTTTCTGTCTGTGTTACATAGTGTGTCACACTCCCCTCTATTTCCTCTTCATTCGCTTAGCCCTCTGTACTAACCTCACCAGAGGTTAGACAGTTCTTATTCAAAGAGTGTTGAAAAAAGTGTTTTGAGATATAGGTGGGGCCTTTCTTAGAGCACACCAGGCTCAACGCATTACCATATTCGCAAAGGTGCTTGTAAACAGAGAGTAACAGGTCGATGAGAGGAGAGACATGAGGACAAACTGCTGTCTTTCATCAACCACGCTGTCTTCAGGACCAAAGCGGAGGCAGTAGGCCAGCAGCTTTATGTTCTTCTCAGTGAAAACCCAAAGACTTGGTTTGCTTTAGGCCTGCTTGTTTTACTCATTTGGAGGGACTCCTTTTTGTCACTCTGTTTTGGAATACACTGATTTCTCAGGAGAAGGGGTTTGTGTAAAGCTTTCCCCCTGGATTACTTGTGGAGATTAGTGATGGGGAATGCGGCTGCGGGGGGCTTGGAGCAGCAAACGACTGAGGGCCAGAGAGAGGCCAGGAACTCAGTCGGGGCAGCTTCAGGAATGAGTGACCCCACACCAACCTTGCAGAAGAAGCAGCCGGCTCCCCCCAAACTGCCCATGCCCCCAGAGGAGGAGCTGGAGAAGCGTTTCAACGTGGTGCTGGTGAGTGGCTACACAGGAGACAATAATGCACACACCATTAATGCACATGAAAACACAGAGATAATGAACTTGGTGTATCACCAATGCCAGCTAGGTTTTGTGGTAGATGCTGGGAGGATTGTGCAGGAGGTGGAGAAATAGCAAATCACATCCAATTTATCATCTGTAATTAAAAGTTTTTTATACATAGCAAGTTCTTAGAGTCCTCTTTTGAACATTTATGACTCATTGTTTCTGCCAGAAACCAATTTAAACTGAATACAGACTAAATATGTCTGGTTTTTCCCACTTCTAGTCTCACAATTTTTTTTACAACATCTAAATCTGGAAAACCACTTCTCTGGTATGTACAGAGAGAAAAACTTATGCAAATATCAGCTTTCAACGTACTCTAGCAAAGAATCATTTGACCTGCCATTTTACCCATCATATTTTCATAAGGTTATCAATAACTGCTCTATTCACAGTAGGGATATCACTATAAACACATTGTTATCAACAAGTTGCCAGGTTCATCTCGGCACTTCTTTCCTTCACAGTTTTATATGAAAATACCAGAGTAGGAACAGGGTGATTAGTGCATGCAGAGGCAGCTGGCCCCAAGGGGAAGTTGAGCAATACATTTACATGAGAGAGACCATAAGACCGGAAAGCAACTGTTTCACCATTCTTTCACCAGACTTACAACAAGTTGGAAAACATAAAGCCTCACAACAAATATTTTGAGAATTTGAGACATCACAAAGCATCAAAACAAGTTGTTTACAATCAGGGATCCTGAGCCACTTAAATCTTTGATTATTTTTCCTACATATCTGTAGTGGAAATAACAACAACAACAACAACTACAAATATCTACTTTATTACAAAAGAATTCCACTCTAGTTAAAGATCTGGTTTTTATGTCTCATGTTAATGAGAATAAACAGCTCCAAAAGTGAACTAAAGAGCAATAAGACCATAAATGTGATGTCATGCTGACCCACTGCAGCCTGTAACATCAATACAGAGTCTGGCTCTGTGGACCTCAACACTTTATCTCAGGTTTTACACCTAAATGAGCTTCATTTACCCCATGGTTATAGCTTTGCTCTCTGCTCACTGGTGAAAAAAAAAGAATTGCCTTTCATTTTTTTATGATGCTACATGAAAGTGTTACATCATGGATTATTAGAGGGGCAAAGTCTTCTCTTTTGTCTCTGGATGAACAGCATGAACTGTCCAGGTCAGCAGACAAACAGCAGCCATGTTTCCTCCTTGAAGTGTAGTAATTATCCACTTTACCAAGAAAGTTATTTGTTTGTATTTTGCTTTATGACATTTTCTTTTAAAAAGGAGGGCAAATAGGTTTTTATTTGGTAACGTCAACATCCATAAAAATATTCATATGAAATCCTGTTATTTATCTTGAGATATAAAAAAAAAACTTGATAGTTTATGAATTTCTAATGCCCTATTAACTAGAATAACGACCACTGCATTAATCATTAAGATTTGAAATAAAAGATATGTATACGTTATAAACAAACACTTTCTTTATGTTAAAATTGCATGTGATGTTGACAAAGCTTCTTCTGAAAATGTAAATGTCATATGTCATGACAGCAGTAGTGTGGCTTAACTATTTCACAAGATCTGTGTGACATATTCTGCTAAACAAAGGTGGACTATATGAAAGTATGACCTCACTTCCCCTTTTAGCAACATGCTTCCGATCTCAACTGAAGAAGACTGTTATTCTGTACTTTTCTTAAGTGAAGATTCAAGTGTTAAAATGTGCTTAACCAACCCTACAAGGAAATGAGTGGACTTTCCTCTTCATTTCTACGTTATTCCTAAACTGAAGGAACACAGACTTATGCTCATGTAAGTCAGTGCAAGTGAAGCATTGACACAAAGCGAGACAATTTATTCAGCAAGTGTTGTACCATGAAACCCACATTGAGACCCCTCCCTTGCCCCACCAAGGAAGACGAGCCAGCTCCTCAGCAGCAAACCAACATTTCCGTTTATGCTTCTCTTTTTTTTTTTAAAGGTGTGAATATATCAAACTGCAAACGTTGAAGTACACACATCAGAATTAAGGTCAACTCCTAAAATGAAATGATTAGCCTGGCCAGTAAATCATCAGAGTGTGTGTTTCAGAGTGGATCAGGTGTATAAGCAGTGATAGGGCTGGTGTAGATTGCAGCGGTTCTGTGAATCTGGAGGATAACTGCATAAAAAAATGATGTTAGAGCAAGAATATAATTATTCACAAACAACTCTGTAAGTAAAGCCTTTTATTTGAGAGTAAATCAGTCTCTCATAACAGTTATAGCCACTGGTGCACCAGTTCTTTTTTTTTCACACAAACTCTCTTATTCGCCTCTGAATCATTCATAATACTTAATATGAATTCATTAAAGCATTCAGTTCTTAAGGCATTTGAAGGGGGGAATAACCTGACTTTCACGAATCAAACATTTTACTGTAGGTTGAGGGCAGCAACTCAAATTGAAACTCTTAATGTCAACTCCTCAGACGTTTGAGTCAATCTGCACAAAAGGGTGGAGAAGGTGGGGTTCTTCATCTGTATATCTCCAACTGAGATTATCTGTATTTTAATTTTGGTTATATTACGTAATAAAAAAGTGATAAAACCAACAAATAAATAAAAATGGTTAGTGGTGGTGTATGTGCGTTATTTCATCAACATCTTTATCTTTATTAGAGTTTGCATTACCGTGAAATTTGACATTTCGTCATCACATGCACAGGCTCTAAGATCAGTTAAACAATTCTGTTATGACTACATCATATACATAACCAAAAATATTTAATTCCAAGGCACATGGTACCCACTGACAACCATCAATACAGACATGTCAACACTGAGTCATCTGTGCTTCCGGCAGGTAGTGAACACCCTTGTGCTTTGGTCTGAAAGTGCATTCGTGGTTTGG
This sequence comes from Seriola lalandi dorsalis, assembly GCF_002814215.2. NCBI lineage: Eukaryota > Metazoa > Chordata > Actinopteri > Carangiformes > Carangidae > Seriola > Seriola lalandi. The sequence goes on along the minus strand of NW_019525072.1, from coordinate 390,634 downwards.
AACACGTTTACATTGTTGTATAAGCAGGAAAGATGAAGCAATTACCAGGTATAATATTTATGGACTGAACAACAGTCGAGGTGTTAAGATGAGTTGTTGTGCGATGAATACGAAATGTATGAGCCGTATTTCTGTGTATAAATTTACTTCCATTACTTCAGATTCTTCAAGTTGAAACCTGTCTCTTCTTCCTGTCTTTCAGAGCTACATGAACTTGCCTCCAGATAAACTGAAGCTATTGAGTCAATATGACAATGAAAAGAAGTGGGAATTAGTCTGTGATCAGGTGAGAGCATTTTTCATTTAATTGGTAATGAGCTGGTTTCACACGATTACACCTCATCAAACGTCATCAAACTGAGCAGGATCCTTGAAGTGGTGCCTTCACTGGGACGGAGTTGACACAAAGTACATAAACACCCAAAGTGGATCTGTGGTATAGAGCACAGTGCAGTGAGAAAACCTTGCAGCGCAGTTTCTGTGGTGGCAAGTGATAGAGGTGTTGGCATGGCAACAGAGAGCGGTTTGAGTCTGTTACGCACACAATAATAACGTCAGATGCTATGCTCAAATGCCTCCACTCCAGTTATCAGTTTCAGATTGTTGATAAAATGAACGGTCAAAAGCTTTGATGTTTGACTGGGTTCTCTGTGAATATTTCTCCCCCAGGAGCGTTTCCAGGTGAAGAGTCCCCCATCCACTTACCTGGCCAAGATCAAGAGCTTTTACCAGGATCAAGGAGGAGTGTCTCGCAGGGTCAGTGTGAAGCATCATCCTCCTCTTCATATTCGACTCATCTTTAGTTTCCTATCTGCACAATGGTGTCCTGACTCTTAAATCTTCTGCTTCTTTAGCTGAAGAAGAGGATCCAAGATGCAACTCAGGTGCTCAAAGATCTGGAGATATCACTTCGCACAAATCACATTGGGTAAGCTTGTTGAGTAGGGATGGGTCCTATTTGATGTTTATTTGATTGTTTGATGTGCAATGTGATTTTATGTCATTGTTTTACTCTTTAACATCTTTTATTGCTTTTCTAAAAATCTTTTTTATTATTTTTAGAATTTTCATCTTAACATATTTTATACATTTTTTAACATATTTGACTTTCTACATTTTTTTTAATCATTATTTAAAGCTGCCTATTGCATGTGCATTAATAACTCCACAGGGCACCTTAAAATAGGTGCTAAAGAAATTAAGTTTTCAATTATTGTCAGTGTTATTATGATTAGCGGTCAGTTTTAGTTCATTGAGCATTAAAGGATTAAAGGATAATTGTAAAAGCTAAAATGTAATGCAACAGTAGCACACAAAGGGAAGAGCCATAGTCAGCAAACTGGCTCAGTAATAGCATTTATACAGCAATGATGATCAAAAGTTTGCTAACATAAACTAATGGTCAAACCAGACCAACTAAAGTTGAAAGTGAAAAACTGCTGAGTGTATTGAATTGAGCATGAGTTTGTTTTATTGATTGATTAACGTTTAATTTGTAAGAGCAAGATGGTGTTATTTCGTTTTTCAAGAGTTTACATAGTGTTGCTTTAAGTCCAATCTCATCACAGAGTCTGTGATGTGTAATTCAAAACATATTCCTCTATCAGTGTTTAATGTCTCATGCTTTTATTTTTGTAGATGGGCCCAAGAGTTTCTCAATGAGCAAAACAATGGTTTGGATGTTCTGGTGGAATACCTGTCCCATGCGCAAAGTGATGCCTCGTGAGTACCAGCAGGGTGTGAAAACAACCTCAGAATCTGATGTTGTTTTATGATTAAAATTATTTTTCACTGTGCATGTTTATTTTGTATTTCTTATTTTCCTTTTTAGGTTTGATGTGGAGAGCGTTGAAAATGGTGGCACCCTGTCAGACAGAGGAAAGCCAGCAGAGAGGTCGATGGAGGATTTGACCAAGAGCCCCAGCAGCTCTCACACACATGGGATGACCAGAGCTGCCCGTGCACTGACTGTCAGGTAAGAAGCTCTGGACAAGCAAGACTTTTTTCTTTTTAGCATCTGTGAGAAGTGACTGTACATAAAGTGCACCCCCACATCATGGATTCCTATTAAAGAGGAACATTCAGCTCACACTCTCAGAAAATAGAGTCACGCAAGGGAGAAGTGGTGTGATGGTGCTGCGTTGTAGTGCCACAGAAGTGACTAGCTTTTTACCATTCTCAAATGAGCTGAACCTTGAAAATTCCCTGTTTATTTTGCATATTTAGGTCCAAATCCACAAATTCTTCATTAATACAAGCGCTGTAATAAATTGTGATTGATTAACCAACTGCAAATGTTTGTAAAATTGAAGCAGTACAGCAGGCTAAATACCTTTTCAACTTAATCAATATGTCTTATGTATTATTTATTGGATACCACTCTGTTTCTTATCTTAGACAGCAGCTCCTCATCAAAATGAGACATCCCAACCACTATGAATACCTCAATTTCTCACACTCTCCTTCATTCACATCTTAAGCTCATTTGTTGAGTATTTCATTCTTTATTTTCCTTCCACCCGATTACATATTTCAGATGTCAGACAGACATGGTGGATGTCAAAAATAGTGCCGGAAGCCGTGTTATAATTAGCTAGATGCACTCTGAACTATTTTGCAGTTATCTTGATATTTGTGGCCCTCAACTTCAAAGCAGTTGCACATACAATAACCACTCTATGAGTATTCATTCATGTGTCCATACGCCTTCTATACAGAATAAGCTCCACTCTGGGGAACAAGATGCACAAAAAGTCCCATTCATCCAACCAGAGAGATGATGTACACGTGTGCATAATGTGCTTGCGAGCCATCATGAACTACCAGGTAGAGTCTTAACATCCTCTGCTTCTCTTACCATGCAAAAGTTTTTCTTCAAGCAAGTTTGTTTGTTTTTTTGCCAGTGGGTTGATATAATTCCACTCCTGTTTCACTAGTCTCTGCTGGATGAAAGAAAAACACAAACTTGAACTTAATTTTTAGCAGGGTAGTTTTGTTTTTTCTCTCAAACTGAACACAAACACTTTTCCTGCATCAGCTCTCCGGGGGGGCCCAGCTGTTTATATTTTCCTTCTTCTTTCAGTCTGGTTTTAACCAGGTGATGACTCACCCGCGCTGTGTGAACGAGATCACCCTCAGTCTCAACAGCAGGAATCCCAGGTGAGCGCTTTTGTGTGTGAGACAAAGTGTGTGTTGTCTGTTTGCCTGCATCCATATCTATCATTACCGCTCTCCTCTGCTGCATCAGGACCAAAGCCCTCGTGCTGGAGTTGCTGGCTGCCGTGTGTCTCGTCAGGGGAGGGCATGATATCATTCTCTCTGCTTTTGACAACTTCAAGGAGGTGAGCTGAGTTTTTCTTAACGATTTCACCGTAATGTGTTGGCCTCATTTAACTTTGACTGCTGTTCATTCAGTCATACCATTGTTTCAGACATCCCCTCTTTCATTAGTCATCCTCTGACTGGCAAAATCCACCTGTCACATGCGCTATAGTCATAATTTTAGCTCATGTCGCAGCCATGCATGTGTGTGTTGTTCTAAATGCAAGTGTAGTGCAGTGCTAAGAGTATAACTGCTTGATTGAGGTAGGCTACCACATATTAGAGATCCCCCCCCTCACCCCCCCAC
>NW_019525072.1:385131-386986 GCF_002814215.2 Seriola lalandi dorsalis | reverse complement strand
CCATGTGGTCAAGAATTAAAATACATATTCAGATAAGTTGATGTTTTTTCTCAGGTGAGCAAAGAAAGGAACCGCTTTGAGAAGCTGATGGAGTACTTCATCAATGATGATAGCAACATTGACTTCATGGTACGTCCTCAAGTGTATTACCTACACACTGGTTGACTGTTAAGTTATAGACGTGCTTGAGCTATAACTGTCATTGTGTCTGTTTCAAGGTGGCTTGCATGCAGTTCATAAACATTGTGGTCCATTCAGTGGAGAACATGAACTTCCGTGTCCACCTGCAGTACGAGTTCACTCACCTTGGATTAGACAAGTATCTAGAGGTGAGTATATGTACATAGGAAGTCAGTGGTTTACAAATATCTTGAGTATATCTTCTGTTGTATAAATCTATGTTTGAAGTTGAACCAGAATCTGTCCGTATCCCATTTTAGAACATTTTTATAACCATATTCTGTCTGTGTATAATAACAGATGTAGTATTAGGTGCTTATAGTTTTTAACTGTCTGTTCTTCTTCAGAATAATTACTGTTATCTTGCAAGTCTACATTATTACTGTCAACAAAGATCATATTATTCTCCATCATCTGAGTGTATTCCCATAATACATAATTTCTGTATGTGTTTTGTGTGTTAGGGTCTGAAGCAAACAGAGAGCGAGAAGCTGCAGGTCCAGATCCAGGCCTACCTGGACAACGTGTTAGACGTGGGAGCCCTGCTGGAGGACGCTGAGAACAGAGGAGGGGTGCTGGAGCATGTGGACGAACTGCAGGAACACAACGTACAGGTCAGCTGCACAATAAAAAAAAAAGGAATCTCAATGAGAAAAAAAAAGAAAAAGAAAAGAGACTTTGGCGTTGTGATGTTAAAGCAGTGTTGTCTGTGTGTTGTGTTGCAGCTGAGTGTCCGGCTTCAGGAAATTGAGAATCAGACGACAGGGCGGATATCAGAACTCGAGACTCACCTCATGCAGGCGACCAAGGAGACCGAGCTGCTCAAAGTGAGTGCTGCTCCATGACATGTACAATGTTTAACATGATTAATCAGCCAAGGAAGGTGGGCCATCTGCCCTAATGAGGTGAAAGAGAGTGGCAGTTCACTTTAATTTAATAATCATCTTCACTATTGGCGGCATGACTCTGTGGATGGTGGTATCAGTCTGTTGGTCTGTACGGTCAGTCCACCCACCACTTTGGCCCAGACTGAAATATCTCCACAGATATTTGATGGATTGATATGAAATGCTGAGCAGACATCCGTGGCTCCAAGAGGGTGAATCCTGATGACTTTGGTGATTTTCCTCCTGCACTACTTTTTTGTTTTAGAGTGAAATGTTTCGACAAGTATTGGCTGGTTTGCTGTGAAATTTTGTACACATTCATGTCCCCTTCAGGACAAATTTTATAAACTTTAAAGTCTGACAACAGAATGTGTGTTATATGCTCTTTGCGAATTTACTGTAAGTTGTGTGTCTATATTCATGTTTTTATGTTATAGGAAAGCCTACGAGAGTCCTGTTCCCAGGTCAGTTCTTTGCAGCAGAGAGAAAGAGAGCGTGAGCTGGACAGGGAGAGGGAGAAGGACAGGGAGCGCCTCAGCACTTCAGCCGTGCAGACCCCCTCAGAGCTGGAGGAGAAGATCCAGGAGCTGCAGGACAAGGGGCTGATCCGACTGGGGCGAAGCGCCTCAGGAGGTCTGGACATCCAGGTTGTGCCTGTCAAAGTGGTCGAGTACGTTCAAGCCCAGACCCCGCCCCTGGCCCCGGCCCCGGCCTCGGTCACTCAGCCCAGCAAAGCCTCCCCAGAGTCCAGCCCCCCTGGTTCTGTCCCTCCACCTCCCCCTCCTCCC
>NW_019525072.1:357467-384976 GCF_002814215.2 Seriola lalandi dorsalis | reverse complement strand
CCCCACCCCCTCCCGGAGCTCCAAATACTCAATCTGGTGAGGAGTTTGACAGAAGAATGTGAAAAGTAGTGGAAGCTGAACTGTAAGCAAAGGATCTTTAAATATCTTTATGTAATCATTCATCTTCTTTTTCTGTTTCCTCAGGGCTCAAGAGCAAGAAGACAATTCAGACCAAGTTCAGGATGCCGTTGTTAAACTGGCAGGCCTTAAAACCAAACCAGGTGACAGGCACCGTCTTCAACGAGTTAGATGACGAGCAGGTCTTAGGGGTAAGAACATGCTTTGTCTATATTCCACTTGTACTGTCCAGAATATCCTGAGAGAAAACTCTGTTTGATATACCAACTTAAAAAAAAAAAATCTCTTTTCTGCTCCCTCTCATTCTGTCTACATCAGGAGCTGAACATGGAGTTGTTTGAGGAACAGTTCAAGACTAGGGCCCAGGGTAATCCAACAGACCTGTCTAATATGAAGAAGAAGGTGGTCCAGAAGGCCCCCAGCAAGATGTCCTTGATTGACCCCAACAAAGCCAAGAATCTGGCCATCACTCTACGCAAGGGAGGAATGAACCCAGCTGGGATCTGCGCTGCCATAGAGACGTATGTGCTTCTGTTGCATGGCTGTCCTTTTCCTCTTTAGCGGTCTTTCTCTAACACACTATCTGATGTGTCACTACTGCTTTGTACAGGTACGACCAGTCTTTGGCCATAGACTTCCTGGAACTGCTCGAGCACTTCATACCATCAGACTTTGAGATGAAGCTGCTGCTAAACTATGAGAAGGAAGGCCGCCCGCTAGAGGACCTGACCAACGAGGACCAATTTATCTTGCGCTTCGGGAAGATTCCTCGTCTGAACCAGAGAATAAACACTCTCACTTTCATGGGCAACTTCCCGGACACGGTCAAACGGCTGCAGCCGGTCAGTTTGTCAGATGCACTGTAGCTTGAATTGGATGAGACTGAGATTTTAATCAGATGTATTGATTTTTGTTTTGGCCTCATCCGCAGCAACTGAACTCCATCATTGCTGCGTCCATGTCCATCAAGTCTTCAACGAAACTGAAGAAGATTTTAGAAGTGAGTAAAAGACAACACAACAACAACAACAACAACAACTCATGTGGCTTCAAAATGTGGGATTTTGCAGAAATTACATCTTGTGTTTCCCCTTCAGATTGTTCTCGCCTTCGGTAACTACATGAACAGCAGTAAGAGAGGTGCAGCGTACGGTTTTCGGCTGCAGAGTCTGGACCTTGTGAGTAGCGTTTAGTTTGTAGATTTACTCTGTCGCTTCAAGAAAAACCTCAATAACCAAATCAACTTTTTCCAATGTCTTTACTTTTCAGTTGTTGGAGACCAAGTCCACTGACCGCTCACAGACGCTACTTCAATTCATCACCGGTATCATCCAAGAAAAATACTCCGACTTGGCCAACTTCCACACTGACCTACACTTTGTGGACAAGGCAGCGCTTGGTATGTGCACACACACACACACACAAACGCTCACTCACTCAGGCTGTCCAGTGAAGATTGTTATATTGATCATGAATGGTACTAAACTTGTTTCTCTTTCTTTGCCAGTCTCCCTGGATAGCATTCTTCAGGATATCCGCTCATTAGAACGTGGAATGGAGATGACCAAAAAAGAGTTCCTGGTTCAGGACGACTGCCCGGTGTTGAAGGAATTCATCAAAACTAACAGTGAGCAGCTGGAAGCTCTGATCAAAGACAGCAAGACAGCACAGGTAAGCCCGCAGCTCATATGGAACTTAACACACAACTTTGAACAACATCTTATCATGTGCTAAACCACATTTGTTCGCTTTGCCCGTCATCCGCAGTCCTTAAGTGGCAAAAAGGCGCCTTTAAATAAAATGTATTATTATTATCCTCCAGGAGGCTTACGGCTCTGTAGTGGAGTATTTCGGCGAGAACCCCAAAACCACACAGCCTTCCATGTTTTTCCCGTTGTTCGGACGTTTCATAAAGGCCTACAAGGTGAGGATGTGTGGCTGCTTTCTGATATTTATCCGTCTCAGGATAATGTGTGTTTGCTTTGAATGTTAATGTTTTTTTTTTTTTCTCCTGGATTGAACACAGGTAGCACAGCAACAGATTCAGCAGAAAAAGAAAATGGAGAGTGAGAGTGAGGAAAAAGAGTCGTCATCTCCCAGCAAAGCTGGGGCACAAAAGGTAAGAGATTTAAGGTTCAGTGTAAAGGAATGATGCATCATTAGATTTGTATCAAATGGTTATAATAATGTCTTCAAAATGTGTTTTGATGTAAAATGGCTTTAATTTTTTAACCTTCACTAGGGGCCTATGATGCCCAAGATGCCCCAGATGGACCTGATAGCAGAGCTGAAGAAGAGGCAGGTGAAACCGCAGGTGCGCGAAGGGAAGGACGGCGCTCTGGAGGACATCATCACAGGTACGTTAATAACGGGATGCTTCCTGGAGGAGACATGTGGAGGATATGTTAATATTACATGTGCCGTATGTTTGATATTTAAATGTGGTGGAACTTCTACCTTCATCTCTTCTGCTCTGCCTCAGATTTGAGAAACACACCATACAGGAGGACAGATGGTCGACGGCCAGCGCAACGCCAGGACACTTGAGCCACTGTTTTTTTTTTAAACAAATGTAACCGGAATCACAGTCAAGGATACAGACAAAAGAACAATCTTTTTAGTGTTCTGTATATACAGTATATCAAAATATATAATTAACTATACGGCATTGTGTATTTTTTGCCAACATTTTGGTGTGAATTTGTTCTGTAAATAGACTTAAGTTGGAACTATTTGATGCTTTTAATGCAACAGTCCATGAATTTGATTCCAAATCTGGCTAAAAAATAAAAAACAATTTAATTATTTCTGTGGTGCCTCGAGTGCATCTATTAAATTAATGATCCTGACTTTATTTTAAAATAAACCAATTTTCTAACTGCTGTTTTTGGATTCGTATTTTCTCTTCAAAGCTATTGAACTGCATTTCCTGATGCTAAAGATGGCATCATTTCCTGAAAAGAAAACTTAGTAAGAAAGTAAGTCAGCACGAAGCAAGATCAGACGCCGCCACTGTACAAGAGAGCTGCACTTTATTGGACACACAATCACAGCAAATTATGTACAAAAGAAGGCAAGTTCAACTGCCTACTGTCTTCTCACAGGAAAAACACACACATTTCTCACAGAATATCATGGCATCCACACTGATAAATTAGTATCTCCAGTATCAGTAAGCTTTTAAATTTTATATATCATTATATTATAGATCTATTTTCTGTATTATTTTTGTTCTTATATCACACTACTCTACAAATGGGAGAATCACTCTGTGGAAAGAGTTCACCGTCACTGGTGGCTTCTCTGGTTGGGGTGCGTTCAAGCGTTTCCGAATCCCTCTAGACATCCAACACTCTCGGCCACTATCATCATCATCCTCATCGTCACATAACATCACAGTAAGACTGAACATGCCTGTGTCACAGATACCAAAATAACATCTCATTCCTCGTGTTTGTAAAACCTCAAACACAAAACCACTTTTTCCTCTTCCTCGTTCTCATTTTTTCGAGAAAACATGTAGACAACATTTTCGACTGCACCGTGCGATTGCTTGAGACTATACATGCATTGTTTTGTATATACCTTTGTACCCATCATCATAGTTTATTAATAAAACATCTTCTTTTGGACATAACAATTCGTCGAACTCTAGGAATGACTCGACCTATTTACAAGTCAATTTTGTTTTTCTTTGTTTTCGATGCCAAGATTTTTGAACATCCACACATTCATGTAAAAACCTCATATACATACTATAGAATGTAGGTTCATTATATAAAAAAAGATACAATGGCAAAGGAAAAGATAAAACTTTAAATTCATACAACTTCACATAATTCCCTTATTGATCCATCTTGGGTGGTTTTTAACAACTCTTGTGGTTTAGCTTCTCTGCTACTTAAAGCCACAAGTGGAGTATAATAAGCAACAAAATGTACCTCCACATGTTGTAACGACTGAGAGCGTGTCGTCTCTGAATGCTTCTGCACCGAGCGTCCACATTGCTACCGTTCCTGTTTTCACATGCAAACATGACACAGAGCAAATATTAAAGCCATCTAACTTCTGTCAAAGCAGCAAGGCTCTATGTGAAGCCTTCAGGCCCATGAACTGTTCTTTCACTACAATATCTGTGTTTTCTGACCAACATCACTAATATCCAGCTGAACCACAAAACACAGGATGGGGTGAAACCAAAAAGCAGACCACAGATACACAATATAACCCCCTTGCAAAACCAAAAAAAAAAAAAAAAAAAAAAACTAAACAAAAGATCGTAGCAAAATAAGCCCCTAAGCACAGGCACTGGTCCAGCCTCTTACACCTCCATGTGACCCTTCACATGAAGAGGCAAACGAGCCGGACAAGCGTTTTCAGGGACAAGCTTTTCATAAATCAAAGTTACATCAGTGTTCATAAAGAAAATCCTAGAATTCAAAAATGAACTTCAGTGTATATTACAGAGGCTAACTGTTATCTATACAGATATTTTTAAACAAATATAAAAATGTTCTGCATATGAATAAATAATCTCAGTGTGAAATGTTATTATCTCTCTCAATGAATTAAAAAAGAAAAAATCTGTACAAAATGGTCACTAATATATAAAACTGAAGAGATGATGACATTTTACAGAATATAATTTAATCTAGGCCTATATATATATCACACTTTTCTTCACAATTATAATATCATACACAAACATCTCACTTAGATATATTTATATATGTATAGTTCTCCTATGTTTGATTTCAAGTTTGCATGAGTTTTTCTGATTGCCAGGGGCATCCACTGTGAGTGTCTTCAACATGCCCTCTAAGCCTGCAGCCATGTTGAAATCACAGCCCACGAACACTTGTCTTGGGATAAAAAAATAAAAAATAAAAAATAAATTATTCCAGAGAGCACTGTCACGCAATTCTGGGAGGGTTTCATCTCAGACTTTACTTGGGGAAAGCAGCCAAGCGTGAATACTTCCTCCCCAACGCTCACCAGACGCAAATGCAGCAAATTTAACTCGGAGAGTTATGGATTTGAGTGTGGAACAGCATGAGTAAGTGAATTTCTTTCATTTGACTTCACTCAATATGAAACCCAGGGCTTGAACCTGCCTGGCAGAGCTACAGAGCACCCAGGGTGAGGCTTAATTCGCTGTGCTGTGAGCTTGCAGTTTTGCACATTGTCAGAGCTGGGGGAGTGTTTAGTCAAATGCCACTTCTGCAACCTGACACACACTGCATTTCAAGAGTGTGTCTTTTTTTTCTGCAAAAAATATGGACAAGCCAATTTTTGCAGCCTCTTCTTTGGGTAAAGTGTGATTCTGTCATTGATATAATACTGTAACACAAGACCAACTGGGGACTTCTGGCAAGAACAAAGTCTTAGAGGCACTGGGGAAAAAAACACTGTTACAGGTCCTTGCAGGAGTTTCTCAAAGGGGAAGAGCACTGCCTTAGTAAAATTGCAAGAGTGCTAATTACATATTGCACACAATGTTCATAATTGAGGCCCATCAAATTTTGTCCTAGCATAACTTCAATTTAGTGGTTTTTATGTCACAGACACCCCACACCAAAGACAAAGACAAGTGAAAGAGGCAGGGGAAGAACAGCCGCTCAATGGCTCTCTGACTGTCAAACCCTTCCTCTCATCTCTTTGGGTCTTTTATATCACAAGCACTCTTGATGGAGATAAGGCAAGTCAAAGCCGCTCTTATTAAAGTAGCCTTCAAACACATGTCCCCAAACTAATCCCCTCTCCTCAAGCTGCCTACTCTTTGACATGAGCCCCTTTGCACATTTTTTAATCTCGATGCCACAAAGAATCGATTTCTCGCAGTCATTCTGGTGAATAACTGGGAAAAAGAATCCCTTTGTCTATGACTGTCCGTTCACCTCCCCAGTGGGCAGCCTTGAGGCAACAACACAGGATAGGGAGCTTCAAAATAGTTCCTTGTGCAGGGTTAACACTTAGGGAATCAGTGACAGGCCTTTGATGTGCTTTAAATAATGATAACTTCAACTTCTGTCACTGCGGCACACCAAAGGCCTAACATTCATAAATGTTTCATGTTTCAAAATGCATGTAATAAAACCAAACGAGGCAACAGCACTGTTGGTAATTCAGTGTCCAGAATTTTAAATATGCAGGAATGTTTTTTCTTCCCCCCCTCAGGGAAACATTTGTAGCTTTGTGCTTGTCATAATTAACCAAATTCAATAAGTCAGAACTGGCGGAAAGGGTCAGGTGTTTGAGAGGAAACTGTGCTCGATTTATATTTCTATATATACTCCTCTCACACACTGCAAGAGTCAGGCTACAGCCTAAGTCTCTAAATATGTGCTGATCAATGTTCTTTATCTTTCAAGAGTTGAAACCAAGTCATTGACAATGAAGTGCGATTGATTCTTGTTCACAGAAGGTATTGAGTTCTACAATAAGGCCTGCAAATTGGAAGCTGAACACTCTGAAGTTCAAAACAAACAAGTGTCCTAAAAAGAAAACGCCTGATCTATCAGATTCCTTCAGGGGTGAAATCGTGTTCTGGTCCATATGGCATTTTTTTTCAGTGCAGTTTCAGTGGTGCAACAGATGTGAGTGAATGAAAATGAATCATCATGAAAAAACAAAACAAAACAAAAAAATAGCAGAGTCTGTGCTTCTGCAAACAGCTTGGCTTTCCAAGTGTGTGTGTGTGTGTGTGTGTGTGTGTGTGTGTGACAGAATGTGTGTATTATTCATCGCCGTGTGTGCTTGAGTCTTTGGGATGGTTTGTGATGTCAGGTGCTGAAATGCCAGAGCAACCTGTGAGATGCTACTGTGGAAACATCCTGATTGTCATAATTAACTAGTTCATACACACATACAGAAATTCAACATTTGTATATAATACACAATTTTTAATTTTTCCCTTCTGTTTGTGTAACTGTGCCTCTTTATTCCATTTTAAATAGAGATGTGCTGTAATGAGACTGCTCCCTACAGTGTGCTTTTGTGAACATAGTGTAATTTTCTATTTTTTGAAAAATTAAACTTAAACATTTTTTGTAATCAATTCCTATTTTTCAAGGGAATGGATGTATATAAATATTTGAATAATATGAGATGAAATCAAAGCAGACAGTGCACTGGCAACAAAGTGCAGGTCAAAGATTGGGGACAGCCGTGTAAACTCCTCACACAGTGTGTACAAACAGAGGGGAAAATATAGCACCAGTTCAGAGTTTAAAACACATGTGATGCAAGAAAAAGCCACAAATCCCCTTTAAACACAAAACAGCTTGAAACCACAATCATCACCTTGATCTACTTTTGATTTTTTCTTTTTTTTTCTGAGCGGGCTCACACTGCTAGGTGATGCAGGTAAGTGAGAGCAATAATATCCAGAACACACACAACTACAGGACTCACTTTTTGATTATTGCATTCTATTTTCTATGATAAAAGTCACAGTCTAGATATTATATCTACTCCACTAACAACCCATTGAGTGAGGGTATATATGAGACTGGTGCTGTCAGTAAATCCATCCAGACCACAACAGCTTACAGCGGGCAGCTGGTTTGTGCACTCTCTAGCCGGGACACTGGCGGTACGACTGTGTGGGAGAACTTCAGAGAAACTGTGGAACCAGATCAGAGAAGGAAACTTGTCCAAGAAGAAGATTGTGACTCCATTTACAGTATGGTAGTTCTTGCCATGGGAATATGAAGACTCTGCACACTGGAGTGAGGCCAAAAGTAGAGAGGAAAAAGAAGAAAAAGCCAAAAAGTCTCTTTATGGTTCATGATGTGATGGTGCATGAAATGCAATCCCACATGTCCTCATCCTCCTCCTCTTCATCACCGAGAGTTGCCGCGGGTGAGGTCCTTATTCACAGGCTTGCTGCCACCCTCCTTGCAGCTGTTGAGGCTGGAGCTGTCAAGGCTACGACCGCTGGGTTTGAGAACCGCAGAGGAGAGGGTGAGGGGACTCAAAGGGGTAGGAGAGGAGGGGGACAAAGACGGAGTAGGGGTGGTGGGTGAAGAGGAAGAGGAGGAGGAGGAGGTAGCAGTGGGAGTAGGGGAGGAGGACTGGCTGCTGGGCAGAGGCAGGGAGGAGGCTCGCTGCTCCCGCAGAAGCCGGTGATGGCGGAGGGTGGAGGAGAGGAGCAGAGCTTCGGCGCTCAGGCCGGAGGCGGACAGGCTCGCCAGCAGGGCCTTTGCTTGACTGGAAGAGGCTGTCAGGGAGGGTATTGCCCCCTCCTGGGGGTACTTCCTTAGGCCAGGGGCAAACGCTGCTGCAGGAGAGGGCACTCGGCTTGACAAAATGCCCGTTTTGATACCAGAGAGGTATGGCTCAATACTACCACTGGTGCTGTTGGTCCCCAAGGCCTTCAGGTGGAGCAGGGACACAGGAGACAGGAAGGGGGAGGGTGGGGATGTAAAGAGATGAGGTATTCAGGGATCAAAGGGGAAATCATGAAAAATTAAAGTCTGGTTGGTTGTGGCTGGGCACTGTCCCTTGCAGCACCTCCCCTTACCATTACTGTCAAACATGCCCATGCACGCATGCTTGCCCACAAACACACTCACACACATCCACAAATGCACACATTGGGGTTCAGTGAAGATTTTGTAGAGAACACTGGAGAAGTGAAGGTAGTTGATGGAGTGAAGGGGGCAGGTGAGTGTGTGTAGCTCTGTGGCCAGGTGAACATGAGGAGGAGGGAAACTGAAGATGTTGGACACGGACAGGTCGCTCACTGCTGCAGGGTCACAGGTGCAGAAGGAGGGGCAGGCCAGTAGGTGCAGGGCGGCGCGGGTTCACGCAGGGTGAAGGGGTGGGTGAGGTTGCGCCGCAGGAACAAGTGTCAGAAGAAACATGTAGTGGAGGGGTAAAGGGTGGGACGGGTGAGGGAGAGGTGAAAACAGAACAAGAGACAAACACAGGAGATCGTTATTCAGGTTGATATCAGCATGTGTGATGCAAGCCACGAGACAGGTTTCCATCTACACATGATGACCAAACCCTTGCTAAACACAACTTCTGTCATAGGGCGCAGCAGTGAAGGTTGTCAGCTGTTTATTACACCGTTGGCCATCTTTATTTTGACACTTGTTTTAATGATTGTTACTCATTAAATAAATGCAAAATATTCTGATGGACAGGCTGCACGACACCTTCAGTCCCTTCATGTAATGCTGGAATCGGCCAGTAGGTGGCACTGTTCCAACATATGACACATTCACAACATGTATTTGTCTCTCTTTTACAGGTGGAGCCAAGCTGAACAGTTTGAATGTTTTCTGTGCAGGGAACAGACTGAGCTAAATGTACCAGAGTCCTGACAGGGTGAGGGAAGAGCTATAGAATCTATTTTAAATAGCAAAACCTAACTTTTTTATTTTAAACGATTTTGCATTTATTTATAATTTTAATAAGAAGCAACAGGAGAAAAGTTTTTGCTGCGGCTTTAAAAGTTTTAAAAAGGTGTTTCTATTGGGATTACGGGGATTAGTTCTGTATGAAAGGAGAGCAGGTGTACTAGTCTAGACTGCGCTGCTGGGAGGCTTTCACCTGCTCTGTTGCAGCTCCACAGCCTCTGCTGCCAAAAGTCCCCAGAGTGCAGGGTCGTTCCTTCTGCTCGAGGAACTCCTCTCAAACCTGGCCGACAAATTTATTCTGGTCTGTGAGTGCGCCAGAGCAGCCGCCCTTCATCTCACGCACTCAGAGCCTCCTGCCAAACGAATGCCTCCCAGGACAGGCCTTCACAACCTCCACCTTGTGCCCGGCACCTTTAATTAGCCCGTTTCATTGCCAGAAATAGTAAGAGGCCAAATGGGAAAATAAATAAGGGTTTTGTGGCATGAAAGTGATTCGCATTGTCATGGCCTCCGTGATCTGTGCCAAAGCAAACGAGGAGAAATTGTAGTTTTGAACTGTCTATTCTTATCCGGTGCATTAATTTGAAGGATCCTCACGCCTGAAATGCTCCAGTGCTTCTGAGTGAAGCTCTGGTGAACAGACAGCCTGAGCACAGCGGCACCACAGCATCATCAGAAAGGCTCTGTTAATTTTAACACCGGCAATTAACACACCGAGATTACATCAGAGCGGAAACTGACAATGAAGCTGACACTGTAAAGACATTATTGCCACTTGTTTTTGCTCCAATGATCAAGTCTATTTGGAACATATTATTTGCAGGGGTATTTCGAGGAATGAGGTCAGGCATGACACCTAAAATCTGATTGGCCAACCTGCTTGCTAGCCAACAATCCCAAGTTATGATCAGCTAAATGCAAGGGTTGAGGAAAGTTCATTCAGCCAGCATATTTTATCTGGATGAAAAAAAATTAGACAAGGTAACTTGAAATTGGCAAGGCTAAACGCATGAGCCACATAAATGGAGCCAGTGCATCTTGTCACACAGTGATGTCTCTCCAGCTGGCTTCCACAACATGCTAATGAACATCAGCTGCCTTTCATTTGAATTGGTGCAAACTGTCACTTATGTCACACGGTTATCATGGCCAAAAGGATTCATGATAACAATATTATCGCACTCTCTACAGAAGATTTGAAAAATAATAACTGTGCTATCAGTCAAATTCTGAAACTTTGTTTACTGTGTATTCTGTCTGTTTTTTTGTTGTCAACAAAGCTTCTTTGAGTTTGAGTGTAACCATAACTGTACAATAGCATACAAAAAGATCAATTGCACTTAATGGATAGTGAAAAGGCAACCGGATGAACTGATAAAAAAAAGATCCATAAGGCCCAACATCTATCGTGATATTATTATACATGTATTATTAAATATCATGGTTATGGTCAATACTGTCACCCCTACTGTCACTGTGTGGACAGTACCACCAACGCTGAAGGTATTTATATTTAGATCTTCTACTGGGATACTCCAAAGTGC
Source organism: Seriola lalandi dorsalis (assembly GCF_002814215.2). Taxonomy (NCBI): domain Eukaryota; kingdom Metazoa; phylum Chordata; class Actinopteri; order Carangiformes; family Carangidae; genus Seriola; species Seriola lalandi. The sequence goes on along the minus strand of NW_019525072.1, from coordinate 373,986 downwards.
TGTGCTCATTCCTTGAGTTTATGCTCTGTTCAAAACACCCTAGAAATGTCAGTTATCATTAGGCCAGAGGAGACAAAAGAGAACAATCTAAAACACCAATGGGAGCTGGAAGGAGGGTAAAAGTTTGGGGTTACATTTAGGGAGTAATGTCCAGGAAAGGTTTAAGAGAAGATACACCTTTACCTTTAGCTGTGGGCCGAGCAGAGATGTCACCCAAGGTGGGCACGTCTGATTGTCAGAACAACAATATCAGTCAAAAGTGTGATCAGCAGTTGTGAGTGTGAGGGTGAAATGTTTTGGAATAGTTTTTAGATTACAGCTCAACAGTAAGGTGTAGTATGTGGATCCTAGAGAGACAGATAATGTAGGATGGTGACTGATTCACACATTCTACACAAATATACGCTTTAAAAATAACCTGCTTACTTCACTGATGTCAGTGAACGGTTTAAAAAAAAAAAAACATTGGGTGAAATGAATATAGAGTTGGCAAAAGTTTCTAATTAGCTCTTAAAGTCTGTATGCAAATGAGTCAGCCGCCTCGATAATTTGATGAGATGAACTGAAGGTAATCATCATGTTTTTGCAGCATAGCCCATGTCCAGCAGTTTCATTATCGTGAAATTAAAATGATATAGCAGACAGATTTGGCTTCATCCATTTGTAAGCTAAATTGTCAGGATCTGTGCTGTTTTCTTGGTTTGACAGTGAAGATGCCAGAAATCTGACCAAAAAAAAAAAAAAAAAAATTCCAATTGAAAAACAGCCTATGGAAACAACGCAACACTGGACTCTCAGCATCGTGACTTCATTAAAGTTTGAACAGGGGGTCAGTGCTACAGAAAGTGGCACTGCATGGTTAACAGAGAGAGAAAGTGTTCAGTATTACAAAAAATAATGAGGAATTATGGAATAAATAATCACATGAATAAACTGTGTAAATTATACCATTACCATTAAATTATCACACTGACTCTTGATGCTGAGTAATAATCCAAGCTCAAAAGCCAGCTATTTAGGTAGCATCTGCAGCCTTGTTCAGCTTAATAAATAAAAGGAGATGTTAGTTTCTGTGTGTGTGTTTATTCAGTTAATTCACAATTACTTTGACATTATTGTTACCTTAGCTACCAGGAGCTAAATCTGCTGGAGAGGCAGAGGGGGATGTGATTAGCTGAAGGGCATGAAATAAAAATTGGTGTAACATCAAGGTTTTATTGGGCAAAATGACATTATGAAATAAAAACAGGGGTTTGGAAAAGGGCATTTTCAAATAAAAAATAAATAAAAAAATAATATTATAAAATAAAATTGAATTCCTTTAAAAACTGTATTGTCATGAATATAAGATTAAAAAATCATATTATAAAACATAGAAATGACTTGTTTTAAATAATTTAGATGAATCTTCAAGTTTAATTTATATATTTTAGTTTATTAATGTGATTATTTCATATTTATTTATTCAATATTGACCTTTATATGGCTCCATACAGGTTAGGATTATGTAGGAGTAGTATTAAGACTAATATGACCACACTGTTTAACCATTGTGTATTGAAAGAGCTCTGCTCTCCCAATGAATGTCCTGTTCTTGTTTTTGTTTAACAAAACCTCTTCAAACTTCTACCTGCTGCTGTACTAACTGACTACTTGACCTCTCAACTACTCACTGCACCTCATGCTTCAAAATGCCACAATGACAGTTACTGGCAATTTGTGCTCACTGTTTTTTCTCTCGGTTTAGGTCAGATGGCTCTTTGCTTTCTGTTATTCTTCATGCCGTTGCAGTTATGTTGCCACGCTACACAGCTTGGCACCAGCTTCCCACGCTGACAATTAGCTTTGAGTGTCCAATGTCCCTTTGGAGGATAGCGTTTTCACACATACAGTGTCTTTTCACAATGACTGTTTTGAACAGTTTGTGGACAAAAGGGAGTGTGCTGTGTGCGAGTGTCACACTGAAATAATGGGATTAATTTTGGGGATAGAGGGTGTAAATTGCAGTGTAGAAAGCAGAAGAAGGAAAGATAGAAATAAAGTACAGAACGTGAAAGCCTTAATGGTGATGACAGAGAACTGTCCTCTTCATACTGAATAATCAGTGATTGCCACCGACTCAAGGGGCGATTATGACATAGCGCTGCAGAGATTCCTTCCAATCTTCTCTCAGTCTGAGGCGACCAAAGCTTCATTACTCCCCCCATCTTTTAAATCTCTCTCTCTGTGCCTAACGCATTTATTTCTCTGCAATCTTCAAGACTGAATTTGTGTCTGAATGGTCTGTCGAATTCTGTGCATTATGGAGGTTTAGGTGCACTCCACTGATTCTGTTATTTTTCAAATTACATTGACAATAAGCTTTTTTTTCTCCCTCCTGTGCGCAGGCATGGTGCAAAAATCTTCTTTTGGCTTTACTGGACTGATATGCTTCAACAGTTCAATTTCCTCGCCTCCAGAGGCCATCGAGCATCCTTATGTCCAGTCTTTTCTTATGTTAAAGGACTCAAATGCTGGAAAATTCAAAAACCAAAAAAGATGTAAAGGCAGCGATCAGGCCAATGTATAATAACAGATGTATAGAGAGGCTTTAAAAACTTTTATAAATTAAAGCCTGGCTTTCTGCCACACTTCAGAAATGAAATACTTGTGAAGGAGTACATATATTAACTATATTTTAAGTGACCAAAGTCTAGTCTTACACTGGTCTAGTCTTACACTGGTCACTTACACATATCATGGTAATACATAATGCTAAGTAAAGGTGTCTTCAACTTTTAATGGGTTTAGTTACTATAATTGTCAGACCTAAAAATACAGTTTAGGTTAGTGAAGCGATAATCCTGCAACACTTCAACCTGTCTGACACACATCTTGCAGAGGATTCTTTGATCTGTTTCAACAATCCCATGATAATGAGCTGTCACGATAATGTGATTTCACCATCAAAGAATTTCTAATCATTATCTTAACCAGTTTTTAATTCATCATTAATTCATCAATACTGTTGTCTTTCTAATGCAGAAAATTTTTAAGTTTATGCCTTGAATATTACACAGTATTATACACAATCTGATAAGCGAATGCTGAGGAGTGTGGTGGGGACATGCAGTAGTGCTTCAGGTGTAAAGTGAGATAGTAGAGGCCTAATTATGCTTAATCTGGCGAGGCGGCATGGCAATTCTGGAGACTTCATCAGCTTGCAGAGGTTCACATGAACATTTTGTGCTTGTTTTATGTTTTTTAAATATAACTTTGAAGGCTTGCTGAAGTTGTGTAGTAGTGTTGCCACCTTCGTGACAAATTTTGTTTTTATATGAAGGAACAAGGTCATCAAATGTGTAAGAAAAACTAAAAGTTTTTAATATTGTGTCCCATCTGTCTTGATTTATAACAGACATGGATCATTACCTTCTTTTGCACCAATTACAGACTGATGGAACAGTAATATGCAGTGTCCTTCCATAATGATATCTTCTGATATCATCTATATTTTTATGATTTTTTTAAGCCTATTATGGAAAATGTTTCTTTAAATACCTAAAAAATGGTCATGGCCTGGGCTGCCACTACCACAAAGAGCAACTGAGAGTATCTGGAAAGTACCATACAGCCCCATCTGCATGCATGTTGCCAGATCAAGCATGCATTGGCCCTGTCCTGAATATAAAGATGATACCTGCTGCTGGCCCTGGATCTTCAAGAAGTCCTCTCTTTTGCCAATTTTAGTCTTGTCTGTGCTGTTCTGCTGCAGGTGCTTCAGCTTGGAGGCAGCCGAGGAGTGGAGAATCTTACCAACGCTGGAGCTATTCCCTCCCTGAGAGGAGGGGAGAGGAGGAGAGGAGAGAGTGTGAATCAGACCATGGACATACAGTACATGGTCGTACATTTCATTTCTCCTCTTCAGTGCCTTTAGTTTATGCCTCAGACACACATAAACTCCGTACACAGTCTGATTCCGGCGAGCAAGCCTGTCTCCTGAGACCAATGAGGTTTTTAAGATCAGAGCTTGTAGCCAATATAAAAACTGAAATATCCACTTCACAGAGTTTCACCATCTATCAGTAGAAAGTGACAAAGACGAGAATATAGAAACGCCGCATCAAAACTGACGTTGCATGGCCTATCCTCACCACAGGCAGTGTGCTTAATGATCTTTCCTGCTGAGTTACTATGTCAACTGTCTCTAATACGAACATAAACAAATACACATCCAGTCAAATTTCCATCCAACTGTGCCTCCTCTGCACACAGAGATATTAGCTGAAAAGAAAACAAATAAAAGATTAACTGTTATAGTCTCAAACAGCCTTTCTCTGCTACGCTAATTCATGCCTGTTTCCCTTCCTTGCTCCTTCTCCTGATGTGACGCAGAATTTTGAAATACACACACAAAAATAAATACAGTATACTAAATTTAAACTTAACGGACGAATCCTCATTCTGATGTCCTAATTAAAAACCTAACTGTAACGGGGCTTGACAGTAGATCTCTTGTCAGTGTGAATCTGGCGAGTGCACGAGCAAATGTTGAACAAGAGTAGGAAGAAGGGGTCATGCTGAAATGATGAACATGCTTGAAGTTGGAGTGATGAAATAATGTGTGAAGACTCTGTAATCCTCATGCACACCCATGGGAACGCTTTCTGGCTCCACATCAGAGGGATGAAACTAACCAAGACAGCGTGACTGTCAAGCGTTGCAGCCCTTCCCTGAGTGGGAGGCTACACTCAAGAGCAACAGGGAATACTACGCGAGCTGTCAAAGACACCTCACTGAAGTGGCAGCTGACACAGCAATACAATAAGTCTTTTGATTATCACTAATCTTTTGTTGAACTACGGTCAAATGGAGGTGAGTTGAAAGGAGGCTACTCGCAACGTCTTGTAATAGAGTTAAACACGTGGCCAGTAGATATTAACAAGATGTGTATTAGAAGTGATTTTGGCTTTGTTGTAAGAGACAGGTTTCTGTTCTCATAAAGGTTTGACCACTAACACTGGATTCAAGATTGATGATGAAGTTTCTTGCTGTTTTTTTTTTTTTTTTTTTTTTTGCCTGCAGTTTTTTTCTGTGTTCTGGAAACACAAAGGCATCAAGTAACTTTTGGTGTTTGCAATTATGAGTGTGACAGTACATAAAATATGCATTTATACATGGTTAAATATAGCACAACAGCTGATTTACATTACAGTCCCAAGATTCTGAGGGAAAGACTTGATTTCAAGAACAAGATGAGAATAGTAATCTGACAGCGCTAAGAGGAGAAAGAAAGAAGAAGATATTAGAAATGTTTGTTTTATCTATGCAACTTTTTTATTGCCTGTTTGGTGTAACAAAAGGTTCAACTGGCGAGGTTAACAGAGTGAAAACAGATGCTGTGACACATCAATAAAGAAACAATTAACAACTTCTTGGCTCAGCAGGACAGCAGCTCCAGCACTAATCACAGAACAGACATGAAGGGAGGAAGTCTGTTGTCTGTCCCTTCTACATATTTTCAATTACAAATACAATTAGATGTCGATTTAATCAGGGAGCAGACATCAGAGGCTTGAAAGTGAAGTTCCAACAACCACCCAGAGACTAGAGAAGAAGTGAGGAAAGAAAATAGAGCATGCTGCTTTAGAGCAGGAAGCTGTACAGCAGGTGTAAGCAATGAACCTGGTTCGATGCTGGATTCAAAGACGACGGCTTGGGTGGGACTGGAGGCTTCTTGGTCTTCGAGGTCGGAATACCGGTCACCTGTGCAGGAGCACTTTTGATGGCTGTCTCAGTGTAGAGCTGCTCTGCAGTTGGATGGCCACTGATCTCTATCAAGGTGTTCTCCAGCTCTCGAATAGTCTCCTCCAAGCTGTCCAGCCTCCTGTAGGTGCTGCGTCGGACGTCTTCTGTCGTTCTCATCCGACTGGCAAGACTGTCCACAGAGCTGTCTGACTCACTGTACTCAAGAGTACTATTTTCTAAAACCTGCTTTACCTCAGGAATCATCTTAGTCTCAGTGTTGTACTGAACTGTCAGCGTCCTGTCCCCTGTTTCTGTCCCTCTTCTCAGAGCCTCCACCAGAGAGTTCTGCTGGCCTGGGTAAAGGGAGGATTTTATTCTGGGTTTGGGCACCGGCTTGGATGACTCCAGAAGGGAATACAGCAGCCTGTAGGCCTCTCGGACTGATTTTTCCTCCCTGAAGAGCACTAGCAGTGGTCGGTCACTCAGCTGAGCCTCAGAGACTTCTCTTGTCTGTGGTAAGATGGTTAGAGTCTTTAAAACTCTTCCTGCAGTCTTGCTGAGCTCCTGGGCCTCAAGAGAAGACACCACCCTCACCTCCATCTCTGTAAACAGCAGGGCAAGCTCCTGTTTTAATCCCATATCCTGTTTAAAACAATGCTGCTCTCGCTCAGGCTGAAGAGAGCCTCCAAATGAATCCCTTTGCTTTGACATTTGAGCCTCGTAGGCTGTGCGATGACCTGTCCAATCTCGTGATGGATTCTCCTCCACAGAGTCGTTTGCTAAATCTCTGACGGGATCCTCTGAGGCAGTGGGCGAAGCTGGCAAACACTCTGTCAACACGATGTGGGGGACAGGAGACAAGCGACTTCCCTATAAATGAGGAAAGCACTTGAGCTTTATATTCAAACAAAACGAACTAGTCTTTGCTTTAGAACAATCCAGCCACTTCAAGTGAGACTGATGATCACTGCATAATAAGACAACCAAACACGAAAGAGAGAGAAATGAGTTAGGAATATTTTTAACGTGTGTGTAATGTATTTATAAATACATTTCTATTAACATAATTGGCTCTCACACACAAAACAACATCAACTGCAAACCCACTGCTGACACTCACTTTGTGTGGTTGTGAAGGACGGACGCATTCATATATACAGGAACTAAATGTGTGAGCAGGTTTGTGTGCCAAGGATGGTTTTGGTGAAGGTTGCACTTGTGACTGACTGTCATTAATTAATGCTGAGGTTGTTTTTATGCAAAGTTAAAATCTACATTAACCAGTATTCTCAGAGTTCACAATGAATTAATAGGAGACTGATGTTCGACACTGCAGTGTTGTTCATGGTGGCAAAAAAAAATAAAAATCACAACAAATTATCAGCCAAGTCTGCAGGTCTTCACACCATAACAACTTTGGAGCAATTTAGTATTTTGGCTCAGTGTTTTGACTTTAAAACAAATTAACTAAGCTATCATCAACATGTTTCCAGCAAAACAAATTTCTGTACGCTACTGGTCCAGCAACAAAGTTAGCAACTAGCTGTTGAAGAAAGTTAAGCATCTAGCTGAGCTGAAGAAACATTTTGTGAGGTGTTAGGGACATCTATACTAGAGCTAAAAGAGAGAGCTAAGTTGTGAACGAACAATTGTTCACAATAGTAAAAACACTATCAAGTAATTCCATCATTGTATATGGTTACATAGTCTCAAAAACAGATTATTATCCACATTATGCAATTAAAACCATGATAAATTAGTGTGAAAATAAGCCCTTACATTGGTGTATTCTGCATATAGTTTAGGTTCAGATTCCTTAAAACCAGGATATGTGCACCTCAACAATAACAGGTGACACTGGAGAGCAACAACATCTGCTGTGTTAATTTCAGGCTGAAGGGGAGGCTTGCATAAGTGCATGTGTCTAGAGGCCGAGCAGTAGCTGAGGGGGTTTGTGTGTGTGGTAGAGGGGTTAAGAGGAACAGAAATTGAGGTTTAAGAGGTTTAATCCACAGCACTCAGGGTCAGCCAGAGTGTTACCTCAGTGCCCGGGGCCTTAGAGGGCCACAGGTCCAGTCTGCATGGGGGTACGCTGTTCCTGTTGCGAGGGCTAACAGGCAGGAAATGGTGAGGGGGCAGGGTGAGCCTGAGCGGGGCTCTCTCAAACAGCTGGGGAGGGAAACGGGAGGTTCAAAAGCTGTCAAAGCAGGATGAAAACACAACAGCCACTGGATAATCCAAATCAGTGGCTACTGACTCTTTGTTCAAATCAAATTTCAGGCAGGCCATCTCAAACACCGTCCAAGCAGCCGTGAGGGTCCATCTGTCTGGCTGTGATCTGTGAGCCCTGGGTGATGATGTGTGTGACTGAGCAGTATGTGATCTTTGGGCTCTCCCACAGCCATGGGCAGGGGGACATATGGCACCTGCTGCTTGAACATGTGGTAATGATGGTGAGCATATCTGCACAGTGCATGCACGCACGCACGCACCTACACACGCATGCACGCACACACACACACACACACACACACACACACTGTGGTATGTGTGCGCGCAAAAGCCAGAGGCAGATTTAAATAGACTTAAATAATAAAAAGAGCACAGTTTTCCCACTCGTTGAACACCAGCCTACTGAAGATGTGATCAACATAATGCACAAGCAATGTTTTACTTTACCTCCAGTTCGGCAGCAATTTTTTCTTCCTCCCCTTCCTCCTTGTCCCCAGAGGCCAGTGTGGGGGGTGTAGATGCAGGACGAGGGTTTTCGGACACGGTCCTCCTCAGCTTTACATGAGGCTTCTGGCCTTCAGTCTCTTCAGATTCAGACTTCTACAATCGCAAATACAAAAAGAAAATGTGTCCAACGCTTGTTATTAATAAGTAAACAATGATTTGATCTAACAAGAATATTCCTTAATTCTAAAAATCAACAGACTAGCTCCCATGAACTTCTCTCTGTAATCTGTTGATATGTAGATCTGAGGAAGATGTTGTTGCGCATTTGTTAAAATAATTTAAGTCCTGAATCCATCCTTGATATAATACAGTGTTCAAACTGTGTTTGCAAGTTTCTTTCCGTCTTACCTTTATACTTTTACCAGGAATGAGGGGCTCTCCGCTGCGGGTGGTAATGCCTGGAGAGGATGGGAAGCTACGTCTCGGTGGCGGTGGAGGAGGAGACTTGGAGGGTTTCTCTGTGCGATATCGAGGCACTGTCAGCTCATCTGGAAAAAGTAGTTAAACGTGCATCTTGAGAAAGGTGCAATACTTGTGTAATATGTTTACGGTGATTTTACAGTAGCATTTTTAGTCAAAATCATACTTTATTTCCAGTTTTTCATATCTTATTTCAGGGTAGGGCACATATGTTCTTGAGAAGATCTGATGACCTGCAGGCCTTGTAAAAATATTTTTTAAAATAATTGGATTCCTTTAACAAATGTGTGGTAGTTACCCTGAAAGACCCTTCACTCTTCAAAAGTTAACAAGGGGCAAGTTTTCTCTTGATGACGCATAGAAATGTTGCCAACTGAAACACTGAACTCTCTATCTTACCAGAGCCACGCCTGGATCCTCCCTCCTTCCCAGAAAGCTTGTGCTGGGGCTTGCTGGCACGGTGCTCTGGGGTTGCCGTCCCACTCTGAGGGGTCTGAGAGGATGTTGGGTTGGAGCTGGGCTTGATCTGCTTGGCAGCAAAGTCCAGGTCAGGAATAGCCTTCATTAACTCGGCCTGGGTCTCCTCCAGCAGCCGGTTGATGTCCTGAGCGCTGTACTGGGTCAGACTGGCCCGCTTCTCCTCCCAGTCCCGCTCTGCTGCCTGCGGAGTGGAGAGACGGAGCTAAACACTTTATAAACACACACCCACTATGGGGTTGTCTGACTGGTGCAACTATGTTATATGATTTGTAAAGCCGATTATGTACAGTGGGTGGTGGAAAAAGAGAGGAAAATGTGACAAACAGCAGAAATGATTCCTACCAGTCGGACCTCTACGGACAAAGCTTTATCTGCAGCAGCGCGGCGCTCCAGCTCCTCCAGGGCTTTTCCCTTGTGGGGGACAGGAGGATAATTGTCCTTGTGGGGGCCGGACGGGTTCCCGTGGCCTCGGCTGAGGCTAGTGTGGGGGCTCCAGTTGGACAGGCTGTTGCCACCCCCGAGGTCATTGATGGTGAGTGGTGGGCTGGTGGGAATGTCAAAGTCTGCGAACTTTCGCAAGTCATCATTGTGCTTTGATGAAGGACTGGAGAAGTCCTCCTGCTTTTTCCACACCCCCTCATTTGCTTGTCTGGCGAGACAGGGAGGATGAATTCATTAATGAACTGAAATGTAACACAAACTAAAGCATGAATAATCCATGACTGGAGGTGAAAACAATCCAAAAAAAAAAAAAAAAAACTGAGGGGAGCAAACCTCCACCTCTAATGAATAATTCTTCACCTTGTTGTTTCCCACAAAGATGAAAGAAAAAACAAAATCAGATGAGCTCTTTTTATTGTTGAGGTGAATTGAAGCAGAAAGTGAGGTGCTTAGACAACAGAGAGGTCTAAAGCTAAAGGGCACAAGTCCACACTCATCAAAAAATGAATAAACCAGTTGGTCATATTAATAGTAACAGGTTGAATGCAGCAACACATTTTACACATATTATGATTTAAATTATTTCTAATTAGACTTTAGACTTTGATAGTTTCAGAACCTTGGATTAAAAACAATTAATGTTTAATGGCGGAAAGCTCTGGTCTGGATCAACAACAATATAATAATCAATTTTCCTTGGCCCAAGGTCTGTCTGTCCACTACATTTTATGGGAAGCCATAATCTTCTGCTGACACACAAACAAGGACGGGTGAAAACACCATCTCTCTGGCAGATGTACAAATGGAAATGCCTTCCTCAAATCTATTACAAATGGGCAAGTTTCCGTGTCAGCGATGGTAGCAGTGAAATATGTCTAAAATTAGCTATGTAAGAATTTATTGGATAAATGCTTCCACCGGATTATTTAAAACGTTTAAATTTCCAAGGACAGTTTCAGTATTCAGCACACAAAGGCTTTCTTCAGGAGGGATGAAAAGGTAAAGCAGGTGCTGATTAACTGTAGCTCTCAGATGGAGCAGGTTCATACTTGCGCATGGTCGCGAGGGTGTCAGTTATACTCTTGCAGCGTTTTAACAGGGCGTCGAGTCTGTGTGGCTCTTCTTTCAGGAATTTGACGGCCTCCACTTCTACCCTGAGCACCACCCGCATCTTACTCTGCAGGCCTGGGAACTGATCTGCAGGAGAAAGCAGCTGAGTAACACAAGAAGCCGGCCCTGTTTCCCGCAAACAAATCAATTCTACTTGTCAAAGACGTTAAAAGCCTTTTAATGTAATCAAACAAAACATTTTTGGACTACTGTAAATGTTCAGGGAGTCCATTCAGACAATGCACAATCTGAGTAATCTGCGACTGATTAAATGTTTGACAGACTGCCTGTGGGTGACTAAAAGATAATCAGTGCCTTGGTGAGTAATTAGTGCATTATAAACTGTCAGCCAGATTACAAGACTGTGTGTTTTCTTGTTTTCTGCCTGTTCGCAGAAAGTGAAATGTGTGCCAGCATGACTCACTTTTCAGTTCTGTGAGTGTTTCTCCCAGCTTTCTCAGAACAGTGGCCTTCTCCTCCAGCTCCTGCACTGTCACGAGCTTGTGGTTGACAGATGATTCCTTCTGGATCTCCTCCACCGACTTCTCCAGGTCGCTGAGATGGAACAGACAGAAGGCTGAACACCAGGGATTCCTCCGCTACACTTAAATATTAATGAATATTTATCTCAGAATTATTCTACTTGAGTTTCGGTAAAAATTCTGCCAATAAACTGCCTCTCTATCAACTGGCAGCTAGATTAATATTTCTAGACAGCTGAACTGGAGGAGTACAGATTGGTATTTAAAAAGTTTCATGCAACAACTGAGGTAAAAGGTGGAACACAGACTCTATACAAATGTCATTTTGTTCAGCTCTAATGGTGAGTGTGTCTGGTCTGGTCAGACTTGATGTCAAATAAATCTGCCTCCAGTTGTGTAAGGAACCAAAGTTCTATGCATAATTAACCAAAAATAAATTGGCCGTTAGCCAGGCTGAACAACAGACAATGATTAGCAGAGATCATATAACAGTTCAACCAATTAGTCTGTGATCTAAATGCAGCTCAGAGTGAGTTTCAGGAACTACTCACAGAGAGATCCAGGAATTATAGCTGCAGTGAACATTTCCACATGAGGCAGAAGCAAGTTATCTGATTATTAAATCTCAAGGTAGCTCTCTGCTCTGGGTTTGCAGTCACTTCAATTAGCTGCTGGACCATCTCATACTTCAGATCTTAATAAGCATCTTGCTCTGTGCTGGGTTTAATTACAGTTACAATTTCATCCGACCATTGCGTCACCCTGTAAGTCGTCTCATTATAAACCAGATATGAACTTTGTCATGTTTAAAGCAATTATTAAATACGTGATAAAATCTGATCTTAAACCATATAACTGTCAATTTATATAATGAATACCCAAAAATCACTCAGTGGTTTTGAAGACTAACACATTTTTCTTGCTTGTTTTGCTTATTATTGATTTAAAAACAAGATTGAATTAGGGGCTGTGGGATTTCAACAACCATGCACTCTTCTACTCCGCTTGTACTGTTACTGACTGGAGTTGCTGGATGATGAGCTCCTCCTCATTGAGGTACTTGAGTCTCTCCTCCTCCACCAGGAGGCGCTGTCTCTGCAGAGGATCCTCCTGCTTCCTCAGGGCGTCAGCAACGCGCACATTCAGCTCCGCTTCTGTCCGTTTCAGCAATGTTTTCACCGAATCCTGGTTCTCCATCTGCGCAGACGCACGCACACACACACACACACACACACACACATTACAGATAACATGTACTGCTCTTACTTCAGCAGGACACGTGGTTATATCCATGTTAGCCTCAGTGACCTCAGGAGAATAGCTTGCTGAAGTCATGAGATCTGCTATTGCTATCATCTTGGCATAAAAATGGGACTACGAGGGGGAGAACTTGTCGCTAAGCCCAATCCTTGAGACAGCAGACTGTGGCCTCTTGTTTCACCGCACAACCTTCACTGCTTTGTTATCCGAGAAGAATATTTTGCTCTATCATTGACTGCTTATAGGTTTCTCAGTCATTGCTTGTGAGGTAGCCTTCACACTGACTGCCTAGTTCTTGAAGGCACTGCTAAATGCAGCAAGTAGTTCACTCTATAGTGTGTGTGTGTGTGAATTAGCACGTGCACATAATATTTCCTTTAACACAGAAAGCTGGGAAGCCCTGAGGAGAGCGAAGGATGTCCATGACAGAAGCACTGAGCATGAACTCAGCTCAGCTCTCAGTGTTATGAATGGAATATTCTACAGGACTAGTGGATGTAATACAACTCCCTGAGATGAAAGCACCTGGTAAGCAAGAAAAATGAATAATTGATCAGCCTGATGTTCCGGGAAGCGAAGCAAACCAACAATATTTCTAACATTTTAAATTACCCAGTGTCCCCTATTACACTGCTGTCAGTGGTGGTGCAGATGCAGCAGACTAAAAGCAGGATTATATAGTAACATATTTTAAAAATTACTTATTATATCTAGAAAAATACATTTTAAGATTTTTATTTTATCTTGCAGTAGTGCCCTTCCTCTCTGCCAGTAACCTGCCCATCCTGCATCTTCCCTCTGTATAATTCATGTGCCACATGTAAAATTTAAGGTGCTGGCCATCGCTGTGGGCAACATGGGTTCAGGTGCAGAAGTTACAGTTGGGCAAACAGACGGGTAGACAGCAAACTGTCCTCTCTGGGTACAGCAGCAGTGGCTTGGCTGCTCTCCGTCTCACCTTGTGACTGCTGTCATGGTACAAATAAAAGCACTGCATGCCCATCATCTGTCACTGCCATTACTCCTGCTTTTTCTTTTCCCCTTTCAAGAGACTTGAATGCTCTCCTCTTCCTCTGAAAGCATTTTAGTCATCATCTCTTCCCCACTCCTACAGTAACCATGGCACCGCTTGCACCAGGGACAAATGGAATAAATGAAGACCTCATCTCGATATTTTTCTGAACCCTTCCTTGTGGCATTTAATCTGATTCTGCATCCATCGTCACGTCCTGTATCTCTGTAGAATACCACGCAATGTAAACTGAGCTTTTATCTTTCCATTTCATCATTAATCCTCAAAAGGTACAATGCCCTCAATGTGTCATGTAGTACAGCTATGTGAACCTGCAGGTGTTATTTACAGAGTGTACAGTATTGAAGTGAAGATCAAATAAACATCAAAGCCGCTGTTCCTTCATACATGCGTGTTGAAAAACTGGATAGTATACGTCCTACATCATAAAAATGACTGCATGTAGAAATATTGTACAGTAATTTAGGTGTTAGTTACAGCTTTGGGTCAATCTGTGGACCTCTGCACCAAAAGCAAACTACATATAAAGCCCATAATGTGGTCTTACATTGTGTAGGTCATCTGTTTTACACAGACAGAGACCGAGGATGAGTTAACAGTGAGAAGAATCATTCTTATTCCTGCACATTTTTCAAACTAATAAAGATGATGCATTTTGAAGCATTGAAAATGAGAAACGGTGTCCTGGTAACTCTGGATAATCCACTGAACACTTTTCACAGAGACTACTTCTTTGGTAGGAAGGAGTTAATGACAACTGTTCGCAAGTCTGTGGATTATACAGAGTAATCAGGACATTGTTTCTGGAAAGACATGTTGCTTTGTACTTCTTTCAATGCTTTGAACACCGAGGCAGAAATCTAAGGAAAGCAGATTAGCTCAGAATTTGTCTCCTTCTGCCTGCTGTTTGATGTTCTACACTTCCTTTAATATAGTGTTAAATCGCCAGCTGCAATCGAGCTGCAAATAGCAGCCAGTATTTTTATGCACCTGCAGACTGACTGTGTTCTCCAGTTGAAAATAACTATGGAAAAAGAATATGCAGGATGACTGTAGATACAGGGTGTTCATACTTCTATTATGGTCTGCTGCTCATATAATGGCATTTCACTTTGAATTGACATCTGCCTTTTTGATTGTATGAACCTGAGGAAAAACATGTTTTCTCTTCTACTGGCATAATGGATCATGGGATATGAGAGGATAATAATATGTAAATGGGGGAGATAATAGTATGCAACTGAGTATTTGGACAATTACACACTTTTTGTTATTCGGGTTCTAATTTGAGTGGGTTTATGTCAATATAGAAATAACATATCATATATATTATATCATATTTAATATTTTGTGTTAAATCCTTTGCAGTCAATGACTGCCTGAAGTCTTCGACCCATGGACTTCAGCAGGCGCTCTGTATCAACTTGCTTGTTGTGGGGCTTCAAGTCTGGTCTTCAGCAGCTGGACTGCAGAGATCAGGTTACTGACTCGGCCCGTCAAAGATATTCCACCTCTTCACCCTGAGAAGCACTTTGGTTGCTTTGGACCTGTGTTTAGGATTGCTGTTCTGCTGAATGATGAAATGTCATCCATTGAGTTTTGAAGCACGTGGCTGAATCAGAGCACACACAACGCTCCTGTGTACCTCTGTATTTATCCTGCTGCTTCCCTTCAGCCATAAGAGAACCACCACTATGTTTGACAGATGAGGTGGTGGGGTTGGGTCATGAGCTGTTCTTTTTTTTCCTCCATACTCTATTCTTTTCATCACTCTTGATAGAGATTGATTTTTGTTTCATCAGTTCAAAGAACTTTATTTCAGGACTCAACCCGTTTCTTTCTCTATGTTTTGCTAACTGCAACCTGGCTTTTGTGCTTTTGAGCCTTACCAGGGGTTTGCACCTTGTGAAGGATCCTCAGAGATTATGATCGGGAAGTCGTTGACAAGGAAACCTGGAAAGCATTCTTGACTTGCTGCGCAATCATAATGCGGTTGTTGTTCACGAAGCAAATAATTTTCTGGTCATCCATAAGACTTGTGCTCTATGGTTGACCATTATTATTGTCTCCACTTGCATGGTCACCTCTTTATCCCTCATAGTAACAGACAACACTCAGCTACCCAAGGAACATTTAGTGGCCAAGTGTCCAATTACTTTTGAACCCTTGCAATTTGGGCACTTTCAACTGTGTGTGAGACAAAAGGGCTATATTTCACACACAGTTCTCTCTCTCGGAGCCTGAAGAACAAAATAATGCATAATACTTAAGCTGTGAACTGTAGATTTCCTTACATTTCAACTGTGGAAACAGGCGCCCACTAGTACTCTAGCTGCCAGGAAAGCGTTCAGATACACTCACCAAGGAATACAAAACAGCTGTCAGCATGACCTCCATGTTCACAAACATCAATTGCTGTTTGCACCAGCATTTATAAATGCTAGCTGGCAATTAAAAACTATATTAAAACAGGTTTAAAACATTGAATGGCAGGGAAAAGGAGACAATTTTGAACCAGAGAAATATTTCCAAACCTGGGCAAATAAAACTAAAACTATCTATATTATCTGATTCCACTAATGGTGAATAATCTTTTGTTTTGTTTTTTTTCTCTGAAAGAAACATTTAAATGTCAATGGATGGTATATACCTGTATCTTGCGCAGCTGGGTGAGCTGTTTGCGCAGGTCGGTGGCATTTTGCTGCAGGCCGTGCAGGTGGAGCTGCATCTGCAAGCGGCCGACGCTGTTCACCTGGTTTATGTTAGAAGGTGGTGGTGGCATCAGAGCTAGAGGTGCCGATGGTGTATGAGCTGCCAATCACAGAGC
>NW_019525072.1:351900-357418 GCF_002814215.2 Seriola lalandi dorsalis | reverse complement strand
TGGGGGTGGGGGGTGGGGGCGGGGAGGTTATTGCGAAACAAAGTGGTTAGTTTACTGGGCTTAGCTCCAGTGAGATTTGCAGTAACCCAGCTTGACACACAGTACAAACAGTAACACAAAGCATACAGGCTCAAAGAAATGTACACACACAGAAAATCTGGGCGCACACACTTGAACTAATATAGTGTGTGAATGCAACAAAAGCACCATATTCACAAAACTCTAATAGCCCACTGGGAGAAACGTGAGCTCATGCCATTAGTATCATATATAGAAGTGCAATTAGTCTATTCAATAGTCACACACGGGGGGATAACCATGCTCTTATCTTAACAGAAGGCTTTGTGAGTATGGCCATTGACTCCCCAGCTTTTCTCACTCACATATGCCTCTTCAACATACACACTCTCATATGCTCATAAAGTGCCTGGTCTGTGACAAAACAACCCCGAAAACCAAGCAGAGATTCAAACAGCAGAGACAGAGACAAGGACGAGGAAAGGTCCGCTCTCCGTGAAACCAACCAGGAGGAAAACGTGAGGATAAGACACCGGCAGCTACCCAGAAACGCCACACACCCATACAGAGGGGGCCGATAGCCATGAGAGAGGTCTGATAGGAGAAATTAAAGGGAGGAAAGAGTAGGAGATGGCAACTACCTTTCTGCTTCAGCCGTCCAGCTGGAATATAGAAAGAGTGAGCCAGTTACCGAGAAATTAATGAGAGAGTGAGAGAGAGACAGCAAGGGAGAGGAAAAGCTTAAAAGTTCATATTTACAGAATGATGATCCTGGAGAGCATTTTTATTTACTAGAGCAGAGAAAATTACTCCGGTGATGGCTTGGTCTTTTGGCAGTGGAACGATTAGTGAGGAAGCTTCAAAGATAACTGTGTCCTTGCAGCAGCCCCATGAAGGTCTGGCCACAGAGAAGGTATGTTTGTGCCAAAAGTGCACCACAAAGTTATACCATAATGAACAGGGTAAAAAAAAAAGGAAAGAGGAAAACAGAAACAGGGATGTGAGGAATAAGAGAAAAGAAAAGAAGTTAAAGGGTTTCATTCAATATATTTTGATAATAGATGTTGAAATACGATTCCTGTCAGTATTTAAGAGTTCTATACTGAAAAATATTTGTTTTGTAAGTTTAATATTTTATAAATACATAAGTAATAAATAATCTTTTTAACAATTTATTTTGAAAAAAAATACACTTAAACATAAAAGTCAATCTCCCTGCATATAGTAGAGTACAGCATCTCCCCCTGTTTTTTGTATTTGTGCTTAATAAAGCTAAAACCTTCTCCACACTGGACTAGTTAAGATTAAACTAATGCTGATTTTCTCATCTGGCTTGGCAGGATAATACTCAAGTGTCTTTCCCTGCACTGAATTGCACTGTTCTTTTGAAGGTTTGCAATTGCCTCCATCTTCAACCATTCTATAAAGTGGATTTGACCATGCCTTCATTCTTGTTGTCTGTTTTTTCAAATGGCAAATTAATCATTTGGAATGAAACTCTTCAACTTAAATAGAGAAAGACACAGTGAAAGAGAAACAGATAAAAGAGAATGAGAGATGAATAAAGTAGAAATCTCAGTGAGAGTTTAAGGGTGCTTTCACACTCAACCCATTTGGTTTGGTTAAAACAAACTCTTGTGTGCATTTGCTTCCGGCTTTAATTTTGTTTGGGCTGGTGTGAAAGCTGTTCATCAAACTGTATTGTGTCTTTTGACAGTCCATTAAGTCCATTCAAAAGTACACGATAAAGAGAACCCACCAGAGCTGCAACTATTTATCAATTAATCAGTCAAGTGACAGAAAATTAGTCAGTGACTATTTTGATAAAGGAATAATAATTTTTCTGATTTTTCTGAGCAAAAAAAATGCCAAACATGTTTGTGTTCCAGCTTCTCCACTGTGAAGATCTGATGCTCTGTCATGCATGAATATATATTTACTTGTTTGAAAGGGACAGTGCTCATTAATCAACTAAAATTAGAATAATTTTGATGATATCATTGTATTTTTGGGATTTGGTCTGCTGGTCAGACTCCGACAAAATATCTGAACACCTTGTGGCTTGGGGAAATTGTAACATCCATTTTTCCCAATTTTCTTACATTTCATCAAGAAAACGGTTTTAATTGATTAATTGAGAAAAACAGTTTAATCAATGATGAAAATGATTGTTCGTTACAGTCCCACAGTGATCCCTCCACTTATATTGCGGTACAAGTCAATTTCATTATTCATAACATGCAGTCAATATACAGTCTAATAATACTAGTAATGCCAATAGTCATTTATTCCTTTGTTTGTTTTCAGTGAAACCAGAAAACATGAATATACACAGAGTCGGTGTGATCAAGAACTGGATCAGAACTAAAAAGGAATCTTGTTTTTCCCTTTGTCTGGACCAAATGAACTGAACTACAGGTGTGAAAGGAACCTTAACCACCTCAACAACTCTCAACTAAATCAACAAGGTCATAGAGACAACAGCTTCCTGGCCTGATCACATGTTGTCCTCATTCCCATTGTGAAAGCACTGTCAGATTTAGTCTTAAACCAGGAGATCACCATTTCACATGCGTAGTTCACTATCCTTTGTAAATTCCAGTTCATTGTTATCAGGAAAAAGAAACTGTAAAAGAAACTCTAGACAGCGCAGGGGTTACCACGGCAGCGGCACTGTTAGTAACAAGTAGACTAGTGAGTAACGATACGGTACACAGGTCACCATTACGCTGCTGTACTCACTTCCAGTGGCGGAGCCGTCACTGTTGGTTTCGGTCTTCTCGCTGGAAGAGAAAGGTAATGGCCGTGAGAACTCCGTCCCTTGGTCTGGAGGGCAGCCCGCCATCATGCAGAGACGCAGCAGGCCGCATCTGAGGATCAACGGCCACAGGGCAAGGCAATTACAGTGCTAACGCTAACAGCACTACTACTGGACACTATCAGACTGATTACATTAACAAGTTATTGTCTTGTTAATGAGCCCCTATTGTTTCCATGAGGGTGAAGTGCCATGATAACAATGTTCAGTGTTCAATGTAAATTAACTCAAAATCTAAACCCATCTTACATGTCTGTCTGTATCAGTGCATAAATCAATAGTACTGTGTCTTAGAGCTAATGTTTAGTGCTCTGTACTTGTGCTGTGCTCACACAAAGTAATGCACCACTTCACTTCTATGGAACTGATAATGGCTGTGATAATAGCCTGCTGCTGCTCCTGTCAATAATGCTGCTTATGTGTCTGAGCTGAAGCTGTATCTGTGAGTTTTAGTGGGTTAATGGGGGATAATGGAGAGTCTTACGTGCTGTCACTGTCTGGTGCTCTGGTCAGCACACTCTGGACCAGGCCAGTCAGGCTGGCTATCTGCTTCTCCATGGCCTCCATACGCTCCAGGCGATGATCCCTAGGAAAGTAAAAGCTACAATTGTGTAACAAAACACTTAAAGCACTCATGAATAGGTAATTGAAAAAATTTGGATTAGATGCAATTGGGTACATAATAGCTTTTGCATTTTGCAATGCGTTAGTTTAAGCAGCTAAGCTTTTTAAAGCACCTTAAAACCTCAGAATAAAGTATCTTCTTCAAAAACTACTAAATAAGCACCAATCAAAGATGAAGTTGGAAAAAATATTATCAGATATAAAGCAATAGTAAAACTCAGTTCATTTTCTTTACGTGATTTGATATGGTTTGATATACAGTGACAGTCACAGCTCATTTATAGCCAGCAAGAAGAACACAGACAAAACACAAATACAGAACTATCAGTAATGTTTTCAGTTTTAGAAGACAGTATAGTGTTCATGTAGAACTCTGTTGGTCAGAGGCTGATTTAGAAAAAAAAGGATTTTCAGGACCTTCGTCAAACAGCACAACATACCTTAATGAAACTCAGCACACAGACTGGTACTGACCTGCTAGTGTCAGAGTCTTGTCCAGACAATGAAGAACCAAAACCAGGTGTGGCCCTGCCGCCCTCCCCAGGCCCGGCTGTCAGACAAAGGGGCTCTGAACCGGAGCTGGGCCTCGACTTTGGGCTCTCCACAAACACGGAGGACGAGTCCTTGCGAAACGTCTGCCTGACGGGTGAGGCTCTGCTGGGTGAGCTAGAATATGAGTCCCTGTCCCTCAGCTGCATGTCAGGAATTTTCTGTGGGGATGAGGGCGGCATGCGAAAACCCATGCCCAGAGTGGCTGAGGAATATGTGTCAGAGTAGAGTGAGCCTCCAGGCTTGTAGAGGGAGTCCTCCAGATCGCCCTGAAGAGCAGCGGCCGAGTAGGTGCTGAGGGATCGCACAGAGCCACGGCGGTACAGGCCACTGGAAACAGGGAAGCTAAAGGGGTCCCCAATGGCAGCTAAAGACTGGGTGGAAGCAATGCTGAGGCGGCCCTCGTGCATCAAGCTGTAGGGATCTGCATACAGCCCCTCGTTCTTCATTAATGCCATATTTTTCGCAGACACTTCTTCATCAGGCTTGACATCACGGCGCTCTAGGATGGCGCTGGGTGAAGGAGACAGGCCTGCATTGGCAGCGTGGCTGGCTGGGGGATGGTGGGGGTGTCGGGGCTGTTCATGCTGGGGATGGGACCCGGAGAAGGAGGGAGGGCGGCCCCCGCTGTAGGAGAGGCGTGAACGGGAGGGAGAGCTAGAAGACCCTGAGGCCGTAGAGGAGGGGAGGGTGTTGAGGCGGCGAGTTGGAGAGGAGTCGCGAGAGGAGTACACCATCTCCCTCTGAAATGAACAAGAAGGGCTGGAAGTTACCATGGAGATTTGTACATGACAGTGCTGTGTTTGCAATGTGTCAGGACAGGCTATCACAATCTGCAAATGCCAATGGAAGATGATAAAGTTCTCAAAAGAGCAATTTATTGCAGAATTTAGTGTATAAAAATGTTAGAGTTTTAAAATGAAAGATAATGGACTGTATGGGCCAAAATGGAAACATTTCAAGAGGTCAATATCCAATATCCATTTATTCTTTCCAGTGGTGATAGGATACAAGAGTCAAAGGTACCCAGGCGAATATATTTATATGCACCATTTTCAACTTAGCTTTTATTTTTCTCTACCTGCCTTCTTTTGTAAAGCATCATAACGTCATTAAACACGTCCAGATGCTCTTGTCAACCCTCCTCTGCCTCGCTTTTCCTCCTGTGGATTTACGCCTGCTGCGGTTTAGCTTATTTCTGGAGCTTTCAAAAAGCCAAACACTGTTTTCCCTTGTCACATAACTACTTTTGTTACTTAACTCATTCCTGTTTTTCTTTTTTTTCTGTTTGTTTCTCAGCATTCAAACTAACCTTGTCATGCGGCACTATGTAATACACAGAAAATATTGGAGCGCGACAAAAGAATTTGTTCTGCTGAGCCTTTATGCCCAGGGACAAATTCATAAACATATATTCACGGCTATATGAGATGGTGTAGTTTGCACAAACTGTATGGACACAGTGTAAGCAAGCAGCAAAATATATAAAACACAGAGCGAACCCCCCCC
>NW_019525072.1:339046-351880 GCF_002814215.2 Seriola lalandi dorsalis | reverse complement strand
GAACCCCCCCCCCCCCCACACACACACACACAACATGCACAGGACTACATGAATGGCAAGATGCTTGTTAAGATGCAGCCTGCGTTTAGTCTCGAACAGTTATAAAGAAGATATATCTCCTTGTACTGTGGATCTCACATTTACTGTGAAAGATGATGGGTAACTTTGATGATTCTCTGTGTTGCTCAATAAAAGTGTCACTTAAAATCGTGCCTGTAGGATTTCCTGGTATCAAACTCAGTTTGAGGCCGTATTAAAAAAGATGTGCGTCTGCAGTTTAAGGGTGTCGGTCAGCTCTCTCTTTACTTTTGCCTTTGTACAGACAGGCACAAAACATGCATGTGAGTGTGCACAAACACACACACACACACAAAACATACAGCACAGTACATGCACACCACAATATAGACAGGCATAATTGTCGTTTTTCACTCCCTGTTTGCATCGTTAATAGCAGTATTGTGTGAATAATACAGATGGTAAGCAGGGTTTTGTATAAAATAATTAAAAAAAAAAAAAAAAGGTTTCCCTCAGGCTTCCTTGATCTTCACTGAAGCAGAAATAGCTTCGGTTGTTAAAATATGCTCATTTCACAGAGGAACATTGTTCTCTGGTGTCTGCACAGCAACAGATGGCCTACTTGAAGATAAGAAAATCCATTTCCAGGAGGAATACCTGTTAAATTACTAGCCCACATGCACTGCAACAGCCTGTCAAAGTTACCATTGAAATACAAAAAAACACTATTACCTTGCCAAAGAAGCACACTGCTCCTCTTTTTGTAGAGGTACATTATTATAGCAGTTCTCACTGACGACTCAGTTGTCAAACATCAGACTTGCAGGAGATCAGACATCATTTTTTGCTCTAAAATACCCCGGATTGGCCTCTTCACCTCCCCACTCCCCCCAGCTCCTTTCTCCTCACCCTCAGGTCTCCATTAGCAAGGTGTGCAGCAGCAGGGTAAGAAGCATAGATGGGCTCTTTGCGGTAAATCTTGATGATGCTGCGGTCCTGGATGTCCCGCACATCCTCCAGCTCGTAGAAGACGTTACGTGCCTCATCCTTGATCAAGATGGCTGTGTTGGGTGACTTCAGCATACCCGCTGTCAACTTCTGAGGGAACATGTGGACGATGAGGGCGTGCAGCGTGTCCAGGCTGCTCAGCTCGTGGGTGATGTGCACCCGGCGTGTCTCATCCCCGTACTGCAGGAACAGCACGCCTAAATGAGGGCAATAGAGAAGAGATGGCTGAGCCAGAAGGTAATGGCTTTAGTGGATAGAGAAAACAACTAGAAAAGTAATTCTGTCTAATCTTGTGGAGTGTTTTGCCATTTTCAAGCTACAGTGTTGTTAATTATGATCCAAATGTTCTGCCTCTTGGTATACGAGTTCTAGATTAATGATTTTTACTATAAGATCTCAGCATGAACAATCAGTGACAGTGTAAACATCATTTCTCTCTTTTTGAATGTGGGAACAGGCCTGTGGGAGCTGTCTGAGAGAATTCACAACTAGAGTGCGAAGATTTATCTTCAAGTTAGGTTGAACTTTTAGTACTACTTTTTCAAGTAAAACTTACTTCCTACCAATAATTAAATAGAAATAGGGAATATTAGACTACCCCAAAACAGCCACACTTCACAGAAAACTTTGCTGCAACCCCCTTGATTTTGTAGGAAAAGACGAGTCTGACGCCTGACTAACCTGAATATTCATCTTCATACACCGTGGGACAAACAAAAAGAACAAACAAAGCAAAGAAAGACCAGTGATTAAAAATCAAGCAAAATTAAGTGAGATACTGCAGACGAATCAGGGAGAGAAGAAAACAAAGACAGTGGTTAGTATAGAGACATGGAGTGGAAAGATTGACAGCGCTGCTGTTCTGTTCATCAGTCACTGCCACTTTAGTTTTACAGCCACTTTTTTTTTTTCTCAGCGTGGCTGATATAACACCACACCTTGGTCTTTATGAGTTTGAACCAGCCTCACACTAATCCTCTCTACACTCCCAAAGTCCTTTTGTAGTAAACCTGTTCTTGACTCTGTAGTATACTCATGCAGTTGCATATAAACATATCCTCAGTACAGGTGTGCAGTGTTACAGTCAAATAAACAGTCACTAAATTACCTGAGCAAAATATTATGATTTAATAATTCCGTACTAAATTTTGTAAAATATACTACCTGCACAGAATTAATGAAAAAACATTTGCTCATGCATTCTGGCTGAATAAATTGCAAATATATTGTCTATAGTGAGAAGATGAATTTTTCTAAGTGTAAAGTCATGAGTTACTGCTCTCGAGTTCTCTGCAACAGAGCAATTAGACTAAAATAAAACTGTAACAGTGAATGAAGTGAGAGGATAACAATCCTACCCTTTCTGTGTAAGCACACAGAAAGGGAAGGGTTCACATCACCAGCTATATTAAGTAAACAGACAGCCGCAAATTCTCCTCATGTCCAACCAGCGTGTTGTGACAGAACCTGCCAGAGGTGCTTCAAATGTTAACCTGGAGATCGTAGCTTATTCTGGCTGGCAGAGCGGGACAGCGGCAGGCTCTGGCGGAAGCGGTTCATCCGGTTGAACCCCAGGGGGATGTCAGCTTCTGACATGGTCTCCAAGGATTCAGCAGAGGCAAAGGAGAGCTTGGCGGCCTGGTCGGCAAGCCCAGACTGGGTAGACTGGGAATGCCGTGGACTGCGGCTCTGCAGGGGGAGAAGACACATGGAGAAACAAAATCATCTACTGAGAGGTTAAATCGAGGCGGAAAGAATGGATTGGACGTGGCCAATGGAGTAACACCAACCGGAAAAGAGACAGTGAACACACAATGAGACTCCACACAATGAACCACATAACAAGATTAACGAGACCTTGACAATGGTTTAGCTACTAGTCATTCATTGAGAATTACCAGCGTCACAGTATCTGACATCAGTTGAATGCTGCAGCAGAAAAACACAATAAAGTTGTACTCAAATGGCCCAGCACTCCAGGGCATCAGCCTCCATGAATCACCTACAGTGGGTGAGGAGTAAAATTAAGCCGGAAACTGTGCTCCAGCTTAGCATAAGTTATGTCATGTTTACTCAACTCTGCACACCTCCCACATGCCCTCATCCAAACTCTTGTCCCTGTGCAGCTACAAACTTTAAATGAATGCTTGTGGGATGGGAGGAGAAGCTCATGCAAATCCCGGGCTGTCACTGTGGGTTTATCCTGCTAGCCTATGCCCAGGCGTCTCTCAATGAAAGACTGTTAGTGCAGCTGGGGCTGAGCTCACTGAACTGGCTCCCTGATCCCCCACTGCTGTAGCGTCTCCTCCAGCTCAGAGGCTGCTGTAATGAGCTCCCAGAATGCTATCTTCTGATTGTTTGGATGGCAGAGGCAGACATATCCTTAGCCACAGTACAGTAGCGTTGCCTGTCTCCTCCTCCTTGCACCGTGAACAGTTTTTCCTCTTTTCAAGGATTTCTTCCTCTCCCTTCGTCTGCCTGAGTCAAACTGCAGCATGGCTCTACTGTGGGTTTCATTAATGTGGTATTTAATTAATGTGAGACTCTGACAGAAGCTACACAGAGGGCCATCTCTGCGCTCACAGCGGAGAGCTATTTGAATTCATTCATACACACACACACACACACACACACACAGCAATAAACAGAACACATTTGTACATCCATTTGTGATTTTGTTAGCTGGGCAATAAGCCAGGAGGCCATGCTGCACGGTAAACTGGGGCTGCAACTAGAATCACTTTAATCACAGATAGTTTTTCAATTAATTAATCATTTAATCCATAAAATGACAATAAACAAGCAAACAAATTTCCATCAAAATATCTGAGAAACCAAGTAGGAATCCTTAAATTGTTCATGTCTGACCAACAGTTCAAAACTCAACGGTATTCAGTTTAAAAATATGTAAATCAAAGAAACGTAGCAGATCATCAAACTCAAACTGGAAAATGCTTTACATTTTTAGCTATGCTAGCAGCATGGCTGTATGGATGGTAATGTAATTACTTGGACAGCTGTGAAATTTTATATAACTCATCTTTCAATTTGTTTAATATTGTGGTTTATGAGCAAAAGTACTGAAAAAAAATCAAAATACATTCCCATTAGCCTCTTCTGTATTTTGTGTTCAGTGATAACTTGGTGCTAAAAACAAGCAACAAGACAGTGAACATGGTAAACATTACAACTACTTAACATGAAAATGTTAGCATTTAGCTCAAAGCACCGCTATGCCTAAATACAGCCTCACAGAGCTGCTTGCATGGCTGTAGACTCTTTAGCTTGCTGCTAGATAGATGTGTTAGTCAATTAATCATGTAACTCATCTATCAATGAGATAAATGATTGTTGCTGATTAAACATTGGTAAATCAATTAAATAATTCATTGTTGCAGCAGTACAGTACAGTACATTAACTACACTACAGTACATGGGACTATCATTGAGAATTTGCTCTTTAAATCATGTGTTTATGAGGCTAGTTACAAACCCCCATCAGGTCTGAGAACTGGAAAAATCCTTTTTGTAGTGTATTCTCCCTCTGTCACTATCATACATAATTCAGTCACACACACCCACACACAGAATGATAGTGGTGGTGTCCAGTGATAGTGGTGGCAGACAGTGTCTGAGCACGCAGAGGGATGGTGATTCTGACAGATAACACCCACCATGTTTTCTAATAGGGTCATTTATCTAAACTGTGACCACACTGAACAACAATAACACAGTCAACAGCTCTGCAGAGGAGCAGCACATACTGTGTCATATTCTGGTGAACTACAGTGAGATATGAAAGACATGAGAGGCAAATTCAAAGTGAACATGGTATAACAGACATATTTGGTAGGGTTGGTGTTCAGTACCATTTCATCTGATCTCTTTGAATTCCTTAGATTTTGTTATGTATTCACCAATTTCAGGTAGGGAATGTTATAAATGCAGTAACTTCATATGAAGCTACCATCAACGGTTGTTAGCTTAGCACTAAGACTGGAAACAGCTTGCCTGGCTCTGTCCAAAGGTAACGACCACACAATTTCTTGGCTCTGAGCAGTTGCCAGGCAACCAGCAGAGAATACAGGAAGTTACTGGTCCCCATTAAGAAATAGTCCAACACATAACCCACCATTAAACAGTGAATTGTTGTTTTTTTCACTTTTGCTTTTGTAAGGATTTAATGCTGATGCAATATATAAAGTGTAAATTAGTGAGCTTCAGAGGGGCTAGCAGGTGATTTTTGTTAGCATTAGATGGAGCCAGCTTTTTTGCTAAGCTAAGCTAAGCTAACTGGTTATAGCTTCATATTTCAACATAAGAATGGTATCAATCTTCACAGCTAAGTCTCAGCCAAAAAGAAATGAGTGTATCTCCCAAAATGTCAAACTAACCTTTAACCTAAATCTCAGACCTAAACTCAAAATTTACTGTATAATTAGTAGAATTTCTCAATGCTAATAAAAAGGCAAGTGAAAAAAGTTTTGATATGACATTTTGTTAGAATCTGAGCTGAACAAATCCTGGTATTTATCCAACTTGGAACAGGAACTGTATTGGAACCAGCTGTCTGAGCTCAACCCAATTACTCAGTAAGGGTAACAGACAAATTCATTTGGCATAGCAATGCAATAACAGCTTTCAGTTTGAATGGGAATGGCCACCATGTCTAAAACATCAAAGACAATTTTTCCTGAGAATATCTGTTCATTTTTTTCCGCCCTGCACAGCTGAGAAAAGAAGAAAAACACTGAGCAACTCCACGTTTCAAAATCTTGAGTCATTCTACTGCTGCATGTGACAATTTTATCTCAAGGCTAAATAACCTAGTTGGAGCTTTCTATGAAAAGGAAAAGGGAATTGAGAATACGGTGCCGCTGCAGCTGCATGACTGAGCTCACTTCTCACAATGTCTCACATTTAAAATTTCTGAAGCAGCTGAAAAAGGAAAAAAAAACCTGAGTAGGGAAAGTGACAGAGTAATGCTCTACTCTCTCAACAGCTACCATGATGACATCCAAATATATGAATGTGGGTAATCTTACCACAGCTGCTGTTATATATGCTCTTAATCAGCTTGCCTTGTTACAACAGGCCTGTTACAACACTGACTTCCATATTGGTGGTTTATGTGATATGAAAACTGAAAAAAATCTCTCTGCAGTAATTTTGCATTGTAAATGTTATATGTGAATACACCATCTGGTCATGCATCTGGTCCTGCTAGACATGCCAATGTTATACATGATGGTGTCCACAGACTCCTTTGAGAGAAACTGGTTCTACCTCCTTCTTGTTTTCCTCTACAATCCTCCCTCTTACACCTCCCTCCCTCCACCTCAACCTTTTCTTTTAGAGTAATCTAGACTTTTTCAACAGCACTCAATTACTGTCGAAAACTCTACAGTGTTATAAGGGCATGGCGCAAGTGAGGAACAAGGAGGGAACAGGGTGATCTTACACGCAACATAAGCGAATCGAGTGGAAAGCGGTACACGGCAGCCTGACAACAGACCTTAGGCTACAAACTGCATTAAACTCAACGCAGCCTCCCACCATGTCTTTTTTTGTTTCGTGTTTTTTTACACACAAGCATGAGTGCATTCACACACACACACACACACACACACACACACACACACACACACAGTGTTTTAAGGTCAAGATAATGGGAGATTTTTGTATGTTTTAATTTTTTTATGTCTAGGAGAGGACAGTTCATCAAACTCCATCTGACACTTCACTGTTGCATTACTTAATGTGAAGACCTCTTAACCTTGTACAACTGCATGTGCTTTCAGTTTCACTTCAATATAAGCTGACCTTAAAAAATTGATTTGCTCTTCTTCTCCTTCTTCTACAGAATATTTTGATGAAAAATGCAAAAGAAGTAACAGGAGAACCAGTTTTAAACATGCTGTAGAGAAACATAATGGGTGCTTCCTGGCCAATTAAATGGCCAGATTAAATTTATCTGAGAAATTTCTGCCAGATTGCTTGTTTTACAGTTTGAAGGAGGGGTCACGACACCTGATTAATTGCCTTAACGACCAATGAGCTGGCTGTCAGATGATTGGATGGATTTCTGGCATTACATTTTGGTCAGCTGTCTCGCAGTTTGAACAGTTCTGCAGTTCGATTTCCCTCACGACTCATGTCACAAGATCCATCCAAGATCCATTACAGGCTGCACTGAACTTGATTTATATTATTTTACGTGTTGTGGCTAAAATTGTAGCCATGATATATAAACAGCATCAAACATATCTGCATCTTCCAGCCTTCCAGTCTTACTTTCAGTTTGTAGTAGAATTGTACCAAGTAATGCTGCCTTTCTCCCCTTTTGTCAGCATTGTTGAGGATGTGGTTGTCATGTCAGAATCAACTTTATTAGAACTGTCAAAACACTAGCCAGTCTGTTACTATCTAGGCTGGGGTTTAGTAATTGGTACTAAAAAAGTCCAGAGGTCAGCTCATGACATGATAGTTGCTGCGAGTCTCTTCTTTCTAACTGTCTCCCCGAGTGCATTATTCTGCTGGACTTGACTAAGACATCAGCAACAGACACGTCAAGCATAGCTTGATGTGTGAGAAATGACAGTGAAGTCTTTGGCTCCAGGGTATCAAATGGCGACAGGTGTTAAATAGTTAAAATTGCAAACCTCACACCTTACCTGCATCTTTTCCAATCTTTTTCCTAGAGCTTTTCATTTCTCCTCCTAATTATATCTTTCTCTTCCTCAACAGCTTGCGTCTGTCTTTGCCTCCAGTTGTCTGTCTTCCTGTCCTCACTTTTTATCCCTCGTCACTCATTTGTCCTCTCCCACCACTCCCAAAGCTCGCTTCTGATTCTTGCTGAGCTGCTTTATGTCAACATATCTGCCTCTTTCTCTGTCTGGAGCGGCAGAGGCCAGAGCTGCATCAAGGTGTCTGCATTTGAGTATTTTGAGACATTTTCTCTCTCTATCCCTATCCTGGCTCTTTTTCCCCGCACACAAAAAAAGTCTACAGCTCTCATTTTCACAAAATGGAGAGAGAAAACAGCTACCTGAATCAATCCATCTCACATCTGTTTGTCTCTGCTCGCTCTTCGCCCACTATCATTATTTCTCGGTCTTTTTCAACTCTCAGGCCAATCTTCAGCCTGGACATGCAATTCCTGAGTCCTGTCTCTTTATCATACCAGGAGTTATCAATGCATGGAACAAATTGCTTTGCCAAATTGCTGCGAATTGCATTGTCAAGACGAAGTTTGCTCAGAAGGAGTGGGAGCAAAATGGTGTCCTCTTTGGGAATGGAGATGATGGCTGGAATTGTTGCCATGTTTCTCTTCTGATAGATAGTAAAGTCTATAAAACAGTAGCCTCATACATGTTGACAAGCTACATGTTCCAGACAATTTCCTTTAAGGTTTACAAACTGTCTGAATTTAATACATTACTGTCTGATAAGATGTGAATATTTTTTTCAGAGGTGTAAAACGAGTGTAGTGCAGTCCTCATGGTAGTCCTGTTCGGTGTTTATTTTCAGGAGGCAGGGGAATCCAGCGAGAGAGTTGAGCTTAGATTAGAGGTGGTGGGATGAGGGAGTAGGATGGGGCTTTCAGAAGCTTTACTGCGAAATGAAGAAAACTGAGCAGGATGAGGTGTCAACAACAGTGTGTGTGTTGAAAGCAAATGACTTTAGATCTGGAGCCACATGGAGCATTTTGGTTCTTTCACTCGACGTTTTATTACCACTGCAGCACCTTGTGGTGCCAATAAATAAATTGTAAGTCTTGCTGTGTGGTGATAAAGCTACCATACTTGATGTATTCTTTTGGCCGCTGCAAAGCAACAACAAGTGATTAACTGCAATTTACTCCACTAGGAAGAGCAAGGAACCAAATCATCAATAAAACATTATATTCTTTTAGAGCTGCAACAATTAGTAGATTAATCGATTATCAGAAAGTGAATCAACTATTTCGATAAGCGATTAACTGTTTCAGTGAATTTCAAAGCGATTTATAATCATCATTCTCTGTTTTGAGCCTCTAAAGCGAGAATATTTTCTCTCTATTTCTCTGTTTTATATCCTTGTAAACTGAGTGGCTGTGAGTTTTGGACTGTGTCAGACAAAATAAGACATTTGATTGCGTCCGCCTGCCTCTGAGAAATTACAATGAGCACTTTGACACTTTTTTGGACAAAATGATTAAAATAATCTGTAGATTAAACAATAATCATCAGTTACAGCTCTACTATTTTTAAACTCAGCACTTCAAGTTTTTCAGTCTGGCTGGAAACATATTTTAATAGGTTTGATTCCTTTATTTAAAAAAAACTTTGACGGTTTGACAATCATTCTTCATATTCATGCCTACGTACTCATACTCACACTCACCTACATACTCATACTTGCAAGGTTTTGCAACCCTCCTGCAGAGTTTAAAATCGTTTGGTTGTGTAATAGATTCATGTGACGGACGGGGCTCTAAATTCCATTTCATATCACTCTTGTTTGAGGTTAAAGTACTTGTGGGAGTGAGGGATAAATTGCTTAGCCTTCCCCTTGGGTCAGGGCATACAGCTATTGATATTCAGTAACATTTCCACCCTGTCCAAATGATACTGTGAACAGGGATTCAGGGAAGACTACACCACAGATAAGCCCTGCGATCTTCCCTCTCACACACACACACACACACACACATCAATATATTCTGTAACTTATTTAACCTCCCTTCCTGTCTCTGAGCTGTAGTGCCACAACAGAGTGATGCCCACTACAATGCATGGTCAGTTTACAAATAGGCTAAACTCTTTGAATTCCACATAAGTTATGTACACTTTCAATATGTCTTGATGCTGGCCTTCAACCGCATAGACGACCTATATTTCCTCTGTGCAACCTGTGGATAAAAGCCTTTTAGCATCCCAGCCATTGCTCGAGCATTTCTGCTAATGTCAAAGCATTATCTCAATAATGCCTCGGTGGCATGTCTGAAGTGTCTTCTTAATGTCTCAGTCAGTCTGAGTAATACTTCAGCAAGGTCATGTGACTCCTAGCCATTAATGCTAGCTGACTGAGGTATCATAAATCCTAAGAGAATTGTCTTCCGCAGATTAAATGGAGAAGTTTAAGCTGTCGCCACCCCTGACACCTCTGCCACCGCAACCAAACACACACTGCAATCTCACACACGCACACACGATGCCCAAGGAGCCAAGAATCGCCAAGTGAGCTGGGTGTTGCAGGAGCCAGACGACCAAGGAGATTGGCTAGTGATGCCTGAGGAGTCTGGCGTGATCCCACCGCACAAATGACACACGCACGCACACTAGACAGGAAGAATGACAAACACACAGGGACACTTAGACACGCAGCACTGACCTTAAAGCTCCAGTAGTTGGGCTGTTGCTGTGGAGTTTCATGAAGGACAAAGGAGGAAAAGGAGAGAGACATAAAGGGAAAAGTTAGATACTTAACAATGGCTTGTGTTTACTGATATAAAGAAGAAACTGGATTGGGCAGGAGATAGAGGCTGCACGCTTTTGAAGCAATAATCCAACGCATCCTCCACAAAAAGCGTTATCAGCTGCATTTTATAAATTGTTTTTGTGTGACACGTTTTTTTTTCTGACAGGCTGTTTATGAAACTCATTATAACATAGTTGACAGCGTCATCTAATGCAGCCATCTAAACAACAATCATTAAAGTGTGATTGGTGTTAATGCAGGGGGTGGTTGTGTTTTGCAGGCATCAGGTTACAAGGCACCTGTAACAAGACTGCACTGTTGGCTGCAGCTGGTGAAGGGGAGGAAATGAAAAGAGTGAAATCGAATCAAACAGCGGCCCACTCTGTTGTTGTGACGCTGGCCTCTCTCCCAGACTTCTCCGCCACAGGCAAGCAACAACCGCACTGTCTCCTCCTCGCTCTTCGCCTGTCTCTTTCGCTCTCCATCCACCTGCCGCGCTCTTTCACTCTGAACCTCGCTACCTCACCTGCTTATTTTATTTTCAGCAGCACATGGCTGGTATATCTCACCTGTCCATTTGCCCTTCCTGCTGCTCTGCCATGTATGAAAAGGTGCTCGCATGTTGGCAGTGGCCTCAGGAAGTCAGCTTTTCTATTAAAACGTAATTACCTTACAGTTAAAACCAGGTCAAGCCACTGATGGCCCAGAAATACCTCAAAATGACATGGAAAATTAAAAAAAGATTTGGCAGAGTTCATGAATTTTAATTCTAATCCAAACTCTTATTCTAGTTCTTATTCTTATCTGCAGGCAATTTTCTGTCCATTCAGCCTCGCTGCTACAGGACCCACATTACTCTCCAGGCGCAGGGATAAAAAAAAAAAAAAAAAAAAAAAAAAAAAAAGCGACAGGCAAGTTTTGATTTATGATAGCAGGTGGTTTTTCATTATCAGGCTTCCATTTTAATACTGTCTCAACAAAAGCCAAGATTATTTCAGTAAACACAAGCATCAGGGGCAGCATCTTCCCTGATTATTACCTTATTGTAATTTTATCTTTCACTTAATGTTCCCTCATTTGGCCCTGTTGCCATTCTTCCAGTCTTTCCCACTTGATGCTTTTCTCTCTTTCTTTCTTCCTTTTCTGTCTCTATTTTGGAACGACTTCTTGTTTGGTCTTGATCCAGTATGAGGTGTTCTACTTACAGTAATCCAAGGAAGTAATGTGTCCTGGCCAAGAAAAACATCTAATCTAACACAGTGTAACATTAACAGGGCTGTGTCCCAGTTCCACACAATGCACAAATATATACTATACAACATGTGCTACTTGCTAATTTACATTTTACAGTTTTTTAGCAGTTAGTATGTAAGAAATCATTGTGTTTTATGGTTTCGGACAAATAGGAGAAGATGGAGGACTGATGTCAATCAAACTTTCCTAAAAACCCAATATACTAAATACTAACTGTACACAATATGTACCACCTTAAAAAAAAAGATTCTGATTTGATGATGATGATGATCAAAATGATTTCTTTTGCAAACATGTAGTAGTTGTTTTTCATTTCTACAGTTGTTCAGCTGCAACTGTTTGACTATCACCAACTTTCAGCAGCTCCTATTGGCTGTTTTTTTCATTTAATTCTTAACTTTAAGTATAACAAAACAGAAACAAACAACAAGCCAGAATTGCAAATCATTGTTCATGCATTCCCTGATATGTTATTTCTATCTCATGATGTCTATGCAGGCTGGAACTCCCCAGACATATTCACAGCCCAGGGATGTACAGTGAGTATGATTTTA
This sequence comes from Seriola lalandi dorsalis, assembly GCF_002814215.2. NCBI lineage: Eukaryota > Metazoa > Chordata > Actinopteri > Carangiformes > Carangidae > Seriola > Seriola lalandi. The sequence goes on along the minus strand of NW_019525072.1, from coordinate 339,584 downwards.
AAGTTAAATGAACTGTATATTCCTCAAGAGCTCCCAATAAATCAACATACACTACTTAGCTGCAGCTGAGTCCATTTTTTTCTGATATAATCATTAATGATGGGACCCCGAATCTTCAGATGCGGAGACCCTAAATTCCTCCAGATAAAAACAGGAGACCAGATCATTAAACTACCTCCTATAAAAAGGAGGGGAGGTAGATTTATATTCTCTCAAAGTGATACTTTTAGCAAACAAACACTGAAGCCTGCTGGGTCTCATATGGCAGTTTTAGAACAAGCCAAAACAGCAAGTACACAGTCTGGGTCGATTTGTTTCCTAATAATTATACTAAACAGAAAGAAATATTTCCTCCTTATGCTGAGGAGAATCCCTGTCTCCTAGCTAGTTGTTCTGTTTTTTTTTTTAATGCTATACACACCACACACACACACATACATACATATATATATATATATATATCGACACCCTCTTAAAATAATGGCCTAAGTCATTTTTTCAGGTTTTTCAGGAAACACAAAAAACTCAACAAAAGAGT
>NW_019525072.1:336551-338958 GCF_002814215.2 Seriola lalandi dorsalis | reverse complement strand
GATATATATATATATATATACACATACATATATATATATATGTATATATATATATATATATATATATACACACATATATATATATATACACAATCTGTGAAAAACACATATCTCCAAAGATTAAATGCTCAATAATGCATTAATAAAATAAAGAAGCACCTTTAAAAACCTTGTCTAATCTGGAGAATGCATTAATGCAAAAGCTTAAAACCAGGGTGTTGTCAGGACAGCGAGAGGTCTGAATCTATTAATCATCCACATGTGGTCTGAATGGAAGTGGTCAAAAAGCTGATTCTCAGTCAGACTCAGGGGGGAGAGGTCATAGGGAAAATGGGTCACTGTTAGGGATAAGATAATACAGGTTGGACCTGTACTGGCCTTGACCATCTCATCACGTGTCAGTCAGTCGTTCAGGGTACGCAGCCAGTGAAGCTTCGTCCTTGACAATCTGTTGAACTGACAGCGGCTCAGGGGCACCACTGGTGCATTGTAAATAATTGCTGTTCACTTGTTCAGACAACATTAATGATTTTATTTTTCCCACAAAGCTAAATGACTCTGAGGGCTTTAATGGTGCAGAAGTGATTTGTGGTCTTGTGTGTCTGTCTCTGCCTGTGTTTCTTTGTTTGTATCTTTAATGAGGCTTACTCACAGTTCTCAGGTAAAGTAAACACAGTCATTCTTCACCGCCTTGTGTTGTTTTAACCGTTGCTCTGCTGACAGCTGCAGATATACTGAACTTGGACTTTGAGATGCAAATACTGCTCTGGGAGGGTGTGAGAGCAAACTGGAGAGGGACTATTTAATTTCCCTATGACCGTCCTCCAGCCTGGCAATCATCACTGCAATCAATGCGTTTCTTCTGCACAGAAATTACATTCAAGATGCTGTTTTATATGAGTTATCACAATAATCCCTGATGACAGATGAAACTCTTGACTGAAGCTCTACTACTTAGCTCAAATGTGCATCTTGTCATTTATAACCTCCTGTTGAATTAAATATGCTCTGAGCCCCAAGGGGACAGAGTAACTGATGTATGTTTGAAATGTCAGATTAACTTGGGGCTGAGGGGCTAAATGAATTCCTGCCTGCAAAGTGAAGACAACCCTGTGTAGATTTACACACACACAGGCGTGTATGTGCAGTCACTGGAGTTGGCCACAGAGCTCCAACATGAGGATGTAGCCTCGAAGAGTGGAGCACTGCATTACCTGACCTGCATGTAAAGCAGTCTGCACTCCCACCACCCCTCCTCCACCCCTTCTCTTTCTCATGTCGTCATCCTCTCTGTACCCCCCGCCCCCCTTCTCAATCATTCTTACTCTTTCCCCCTCAATCCTCCTCCGGTCCAGTTTAGTGTCTTAACGCTACCGCAGCCTTTTTCCTCTCTTTCTGTCTTTCTTTGTTTCTCTATTTTAAAAACACCCACACTAGTCTGCACAGTGCATTAACACTCACCCAGACAGATGCACAAAAGGCTCTGTGTACAGTTTACAGTATCGTCCACTCAGCCATCGTCTAGCCTGGGCTTCTGCCTTCTGAGCATATGCACACCGTCACCACAACAACCACAACAAACATAACAGGCGTGGAATCTAATCCCAGCTGGCACATCCTCATCCCACACACACACACACACACACACACACACACACACACACACACACACACACACACACACACACACCACAATAGCCTCTGGCTTCCAGTTTCAAGCTTCCAGTCCCTTCTCACCTGCAGTGCACCTGGGCCTGTCCACCACTCCAGTCATCCCAGGCTGTCCGTCAGGTGCAGCGAATCCTCATCGCGTTTTTGCCAATCTCTCCCTCCCTCTGCTTCTCTTACCCTCCCTCCCTCTACCTCAGTCAATCTCCCTCTCTCTCCCCCTCTCTCCCTCCCTCTCTCTGTCTCTCTATCTCTCTCTCTCTCTGTGTCTCGCTCTCCAGTAGCACATGCGGCGGAAACTCTTTATTTAATTCATTACAACACCAGCCGATTAACTCCTTCGCAGATGGGTGCCTGGATCCTGCTGGTGCTGGCTAATTGAGCAGCGGGCTGCTTGACTGGCTGCTCTACTCCTCCCCAGCTCCTCCTCCCCCCTCCCTCCTTCCTTCCTTGCTGTCCACGCTTTGCATATCCACGAGATGACAAGGAATCCTGGGCTCTGCTGCTTCCTCCCGCGTGTTGTGAAAATGCCCCGTCACTTTAGGATGGTCCACTCTTCCAGCTCCTGCTTACATCTTTTTTTTTTTTTTAACTCGTTGTTCCCCTTTCCTTCCTGTCTTCATTATTGTACAATTCCTCCCTCTCCACACAATCTGACCTTTGCAATGCGATATCCCTACTTGCCATATATGGGAGAGGTTGCCACGGCAACTACGGACTCCACTTGTCTTTCACACGC
>NW_019525072.1:328518-336531 GCF_002814215.2 Seriola lalandi dorsalis | reverse complement strand
CCTCCCTCTCTCACTCGCTCTCTCTCTCCCTTTCATTCGCTCCCCTCTCCCCATATGTGCTTTTCTGTCACGTCATTACACAGAATTTACTTTTTTTTTTTTTTTTTTAATAATACATACACAGCAGCAGTGCTCACACAAAGGGAGAGCGTGTTTGTGTACAGTACAGTATGTCCAATACGTGTGTGTGTAGATACAAAAGAGTGAGAGAAAGGTGGGGAATAATAAAAGAGCAAAGGAAAAACATTATCACCAAGTGTTTCAAGAACTGCATTAGTGTGTGGTGTGTTCAGTAGGTTCTGTGTATGCAAGTGTTCCTGCCTTCTTCACATCTCAGCAGAACCAGCTTTGCCCCTCTATATAAAGTTTTGCACAAAGAGAAGTTTGGCTGTGACAGTTTAATGACAACTTCTGCTAACACAAAGACCACCTGACAGCCTTGTCTCACACATTTACTCTCCCACAATTATCTCAATGAGCACAATGTGAATTATTGTGCTGCTTTCACTCTGGATGTTATCTGACAAGAGACTTATTGTTGCCTAATGATACATATGACTCCATCTAGGTGATGGGACTTTCTGTGTCTACATGCAACACAGTTTTTCTGTTGATGCCACCACGTTAACTGCCAATAGAGAGATGCAGTGTGAGCCAAATGAAGTGTAAAATCTCCAAAGGACAGTAAAGTGAAAAGAAAACCAGACCGATGACACGCATCCATTAATTAATAAACATTAACTTAACAATGACATTGGGATGTTTACTTCTAGCTGATATTGTAAGCAAACCACATACCTGCTCACGTGCAGACCGCTCCGACGTGCCCCTCATGCTGGAATGGGAGGGTGAGGGCGATGGCGGGTTGTGGTGCGGGCTGTGGTGCGGATGCTGCAGCTGCTGCTGCTGCTGGTACTTGCTCTTCAGGTGGTCCATGAAGGCATCCCTCTTGCGTTCCATGTCAGCCTTATGCAGGTTGGTCAGAGCCTCCAGGCTCTGGGCGGCGCTGACAGTGTGGCGATGCTCCGATGTGTGCACCAGGCCCACATTGGAGAAGCGCCGAGCGCTGTTCCCCAGCGTCCGGTACTCCCTTGGATACTCCAAGTCATCTGTCGAGATCATGTGACTGCCACCACGCTCGGGATCTGAGGGATGAGGACAGAAGAGAAGAAGGGAGGATAAAGGAAAGGAAGGAAGGAAGGGGAAGAAAGAAGGAAAGGGTAGAAAGTGTGCAAGGAGGAGGTGAATCAACACCCACACAAGCATGCAGAAAGAGTTGAGGGTGGAGACATACACACACACACACACACACACACACACCGAACAGGCACACAAAGGTGGAAACAAATGAAGCAGAGAGGAGAGTGGGAAAAATTAAGGCACAGAGGGGACAGGAGAGAGAGAAAAGGGGAGAGAGAAAAAGAAAATGAGATGGGATGTTAGACTATTTGCCACCAGGACAGAGCGGTTCCCTGCAGAATTATTGATTTCAAGTTCTGAAGGGAAGAAAAATGAGAAAAGTAAAATGCTTCTGCATTAGATCAAAGGAAGAGGCTCAAACTGAATTTGTTTTTGCTGGATATTCCATCGTGATATGCCTGCTTGTCAACTTAAGGGGCTTTTATTGTTTTCTTAGGAAACAGAAAAAAACAAAGTAGTGAATATTGAGTGACTGAAAGTCAGGTGGGAAGACGCTGAAGCACTTCTTTCATTTTCTGTCCTTGTTCTCTTCCACATCCACTCCTGTCCTTCTCTATGAGCTTTTCTTCCATCCCTTCACATCCTCTGCTACTTTCTCTACATATTCTTACTGTCTCCCGTCTCTGGAGGTTACTGATTCTGCTGTCCGTTTTTAAGGAGGCGCATCACTCTGACAGCCCTTGGCCTTTTATCAGTGCTCTAACTGACAGACAACACAGCCCAAGCTGGAAGGCACACAGGAGAGGAAGGGAGGCAGCCGGCAGGAGACAGTATGGTTACACAAAAAATATGTGACTGGAAAAATCAATGAACGTATAGCGTGATAAAAGAGCTGGGAGCCATTCGCCCGGTGAGTTACCTTGCTTAGGAAAACAGGCCCCGGCGTTGGCTAGAAGAGAAACATGCCAAGGGTTAATTTGTGTGTTTGTGCACAGATGTGCAAGCAAACACACCAGAACACCGTCACATGAGCATCAGAAAAGCGCTATCGAGGAAGGATAGCACTTTGTCAATTATTATGTGAATTACAATTAGTTAATGCATTATATATGCATTATAATGTATTCATAAGGGTTAACATATGGGGAAATGGTTTGCTATGAATGCTAATAGTGTCTTACAATAACCTGAAGAATAGTAAATGACTATCATCATGCGTTTTTACATAGTAACACATATAATTATCAACTCCTAATAAACTAAGATCTGAAGCAGGTAGAGAAACAATCAATTCAGAGATGGATAATAATAAAAAAAAACTCCAATTAAAGTGAAAGCATAAAAAGTGCTGAGGCTTAATCGGGCTGAATGAAGAGGACCATCTGTACATTAAAGGCTCATCAGCAGCATTAGGATGAGCTGAGCGAGTGAGCAGCAGAGGGAGGCTCCTCGGGGCAGGAGCAACAAATGGACTGTTAATGAACGCAGACGAAGAGGAGAGGAGGAAACTGGCCAGATGGAGGCTACAACGCTCTCCGATGGACAAACCTTAACACAGAGGAAGCATGTTAAGGGCAGAAGGTCTGCGATTATTCCAACGCAGTCAAACTGCAGTCAAACTGCGCGCCCGTCGTGAACCCACATTCATTCTCCGAGAGATATCGCACTCAAGTGTGATCAGCTGTTTCAACACCCTGCCCTTACATTCACCACATTATGAAGCGCTGATAAACTGAGCAAGGGGTGAGGCGAAATGGACTGACCTCCTGGTTAATAGCATTACCATCGAGCTCTCTGCTGCAAACCGAGGCCGCCGGACATATTCATCTGGCCCCCTCGCAGCCTCCCAGATCTCTGGTTTACACTTCATTAGGCTGGAGCTTATTGTGTATCAGCTAACAAGGATCTGACTCAAGGGCCCCATTACAATGGCTGGCAAAGCTGGGCCTATGTACTATGGCTTATTATTGTGACTGAGCATCCTCAGCAACAGTGAAAAGCTGAGTTGGCTATGCTGGCTCATAAAGTTGCGAAGAGAATGAAACGGTGCATCAACAAAATCGTAATATTAACATTTATAGTTCAATTTCAGAACGTTTTAAGTCCTAACAGAAGTTAAAATCATGGATGTATTATAATTAATGCTACACAAGTTAATGGCTAACACCTGCCAAAAGAAATTAACTCAGTTGTGTTAAAATGTGCATCTCTTTGTACCCCTGGTTTGGAATATAGCCTAAAAACTTTGCAAACTGGTGTTGTGAACATACTTTGCAAAGCTGTATATAAAGCCCTCATCTTGAACACGGCGGGAATAAAAGTTGTGTGGGCAGGAGAGTAAGAATAGAAAATGGGAACAGGTTATTCATCTTTACTTCCGTCATTCAGAGCCAATATATTTCCACATAAGCTGGCAGACAATAACCCTGGCAGCCAAAACAATCTGTGCAAGCCCACGCAACGCCAGCATCATTTAAACCTACATAAAAGGGCCTTGATGGGGTGGGTTTCTGGTGGACCCTTTATCACAAGAAAGCAATGTTTGTCAGCAAGTCTGGGTCTGCAGCAGGCCAAATTGCAACTACAAAGACTCAGAGCCTCCAGGAAAAGGTGCAGCCTGTTGGTCAAGGAAATAATAGGAGGACTTGAATGACAACGGGAGCCCACAATCAGAAGCGATAAGATCTGTGAACCCCAGCCAATGAGGCCTGGGCTGCTCTGCAAAGATAGAGAGCACAGTCAAGAGCATTAACCTGACTGAATAAAAAGAGCCCGCTGCGGTGGGCGTCAAGAGATAACAGGGGAGGAGAAATTACCTGCACAGAGAAAAAGATACTGTGAGGCAGTACTTCTAACAAACCAATACAGCCTGATTAAACAGTCCAACTCAAGTTGGAAGATGAACCATAAGAAAGATGATAAATTGAATTAAATATTGTTTCATATAATGTGACCCCCCTCCCCCATTATTAAGATCTGACATATTCTCCCCAACTTCTTACTTTTTAGGTCACCAGTTTCCACTGCCTCAAGTGGGTTACATATATATATGTATGTGACATGAGGCATTTGCCAACCCACCTACAACAATTGTACACACACACATAGACACACACATGCACAGATACACACAGATACACACACATAATGATATTCTATATCATCACAGCCAGATCCTACTTTTTTTTTTTTTTTTTTTTTTTTTTTTTTTTTACACCACCTGCTAAACTGGACTCTCAGCTCAGGAGAAGAAAATGCTGCTCAACATATGCAGAGACATATGGTATGGAGAATTGGGAGAAGTGGACTGGGTGTGCTTTGATGGATTTGGAGGAGGGAGGCGGAGCAGCTTCATATTTTGGGCATATTAACAAGTGGGTCAGATGGAGTGGAGGGTATAAGAGACACTTCAAGTATCCAAGAATGATAAGAAAGCTGCAGACTGCACATATGCAAACAGAGCTCTGGAGACTTTAAGATCTAAATTCACAGGTACTTCACACATTTTGACCCTATGGCCACACAGGCAGCTACAGTACAGTCTGATGTGACCTGAGTTACTTCTGAATTAATACTAGATTTAAAAAGGCATGTAAATATTATTTGGGATGATGCAAATATGCATATAAATGCTGTTGCCACAAAAAAGGGATATCAGCTGGAAAAAAAATGGTAACAGCCGTTAATATCTACCGATTACTTTCATTATCGATGAATCCGCAGATTATTTTCTCCCTTATTCAATAAATCATTTGATAGATTTATTGGAAAATAGTGAAAAATGCCCATTATACTTTACCAAAATTCAAGGCGACGTTTTCAAATTTGTTATTTTATTCAACAAACGACAACTCAGTCAATTGTAAACATTTTTCAGCTCTAATATCAGTAGAAACTGGGAAAAAAAATGTTTTAATAAATTTGTTTGCCAGAAACCAAACAGATTGTTTTTGTAGCTGTGAAATAGTAATTACTTGTGTGTGCTGTTTAAAATGTAGCTGCGTGCTCACCCCTCTGACACATACATGGTCTCCTCAAGCTGTGATTTGTTTCGATTGTGCTCCGGTAGACTTCAGGAAATGAAGTGGGAACAGTAGGCTACATAAATAAACACAAGGGTAACAAATCGAACAACATGTCGCCAGTTTCAAGAAGTCTCAGAGACAGAACTTTCTGTCCAGACAACTTTGAAATGTGTTTGCACTTCAGAGCCGCTCATTTTAATCACCTAACGATGGCAGTAAACTCTGCATCATTTTATCAGACAAACATTGCATTAATGAAGGCACTAAAGCCTGCCACCACATTCCTAAAGAAAGGCAATGTTTTGTAAGTGTGTGTATGTGTGAAATTGTATGTTTAGTAATGCCAACACATTACCATTTTCTTGTTACTATGTAATCTACTGTGATCTGTGTCTCACAGCTCTTTCAACACAGTTCTCATCACTCTTTTAAATTAATGTGGCAATATGCATTTCTTTACCTTTGTATTCAAAACGTATTGTTTGTCTGTTCAAATGTGCTTTTTATGTATGCATTCTAAGAACTGACGTAAATGAAATCTTCACAAAGAGGAAATACACAGGGCAAACAGGCGGTCACTGTCATCAGCAACAAAACCACGCAGAAAGGCTGAAGTCTTTCATTTAAATCTAATTTCACTTTTTTGTTCTTTGTCTCATGTTCATATCAGATTATTAAGACGTGGCCTTTAATATTTAAGTTTTTATTACATATGCACTTAAAGTACGCATTCAGTCATCTATCTTTTTAATTATCTTTCTGTTCTTGTCAGACTTTTTTTTTTTTTTCTGTAAGGGACACAATATTGTTGGGTCTACTTTATATTATTCTCCTATGCGGAATTGTTTTATTAAAAGAAGCCTTTTTTTTCTCAAGTTTCTCTGGTAGTGCAGTGTCCAGACCAGAAGCTCTGTTGTTATGCTCATGGTTGGGAGAGGCAAGGGGAGCTCTTCCCTCTGATACACAGCCTAATTTACCACAAGCATGGCAGGGCTCCTTGTGGGACGCCAGCTGTGACAGCACGGGGCGAATAGACCAGCTGAATATTAACCAAAGAAGAAAGGAAGGGAAGAGGTAAAAATCGAGCAGAGGTTGGTGAAAACAGCAAACTGCAAATCTGGCATGTCTATTAAGGCTATAGGCAACAGGAAATAAGCCAATCAGCCAAGCCTACAGCTGTTGGCAGTTGTAACTCTATATGCTCCATTGGGAACAGTTAAAATAAATAACTAGAAGGAGAGAAGGGCATGGCAGGATTAAATATAACCTTCTATAAAACCACCAATCAGCCTTCTAAAACCCTGCAGGTCACAACTCAAGAACCAACTTGAGGGCTGCAGTTTCACATGTACAGTATTAAAGCTTAAAAATAACAGCTGTGGGCCATATTACCCACAGCTGTATGAGGATAGTTATAAAGACTGTAAGACTAACACACTGAAACCAGCTCATGTGCTGTCTTGACTCTCTGTGATGCTGCTGTGACAGTGACTTTCCTGCTACATAACGACTACTCCTTCAAAAAGGGACAAGTGAGAGCTGTCACACGGGCCTTCAAAATTACTACCGCAGACATATGATGGAAGACATTTGGATACCATTGAATAGCCAGGAAAAAAAGAGACTTTGATCATGAAACAGGAACTTTTGTTACTATCTCTCTTATCTCGCGCTTTCTGTGTTCTCGCTGTCTGTGCTTGCTATACACTTAAAACAATGAGGTTACGAGTAAAAGTACACATAACCCAGCAGGTATGTGCATTTCACTTTTCTCTCTCCATTAAGGTAATCTCTAAAAGCTCCTAGGCACTGCTGTGCCAGAAGAGGAGAGTTAAAAGGGGTGAAACTGACGGCCAAGCAGTGAGAGCAAGCCATCAGGAGAAGGTCAGCCTGCGTGTATGTGCTGCTGGACGTAATGACAGCCTGAGACAATCGGAAGGCTCCAGGCAGCCTCATGTAAAACTGACGAAGACAACTGTAATCTGTTGCTCTGCACAAAGTGGTGGGAACGCCCTCTTGATCATTAAAACATGCACATTGTGACATGCCCATCTTTTCACCTACTGCCCCCCTCTGACGATCCATCATCTGCCTCTCTCCCACCCACAAACCCTCTCACATCCAAACTTTGTTTCCCCGGGCAACGCTGGGGAATACTGTGGAAGCAGCCAAGTTAAAATTGCAGCAGTAATGTGGATCCAGGAAAGCACCTGTTAATACACAAAGGCCCATACTCAGACAATTAGAGCATGATATGGCTCCACCATAACATCTCTGGGGCCATCTGAAGCTCAGCACAACAAATGTGTGTATTCAGCTGGAGGATAAATTCAAGAGATGATATATAATTGTAGCAGAGACAGGGAGAAAGAGAGAGAGTGGAGGTAGCAAGCATAATACATCTCCTTGTTTTACGTGTCATCCTGGTAAAAGCCGGCTGTCTTTCTCTGGAATAACGGCAGTCCAGTAGCAGGTGAGAGAGCCTCTTAATTACAGCTTGTTGTTGAGCCGTGTCAGTCAGCAAACCGCCGCCACTGGGTGTGGGGAAGAAGACACTCCAAGAACACCTCATTACATCAGTGCTGCTCAGTTTATCTCACTGGGGAGTCAGATTCTACCTTGAATAAAGATGCTAGAAGGAGACAGGCAGAGATAATAGAGTTTAAGAGATGGTGGATGGAAAATAGGATGTTTGGATAGCATGGAGGCTCTATGCCTGCCTTCATAGACAGCTACATCAAAGTGCTGCACCTCCTCTGACAGCGGGGCCTGGACTTCTGATCTCCATGGGGTGCAACACTGACTGGTAGTCACAGGTGGAAGATGCTTGAGTCAAAGACCTTCACAG
>NW_019525072.1:300066-328204 GCF_002814215.2 Seriola lalandi dorsalis | reverse complement strand
AGGTTTCAGTGTTCTCTGAGTGCATTTTCACACCACTGGCTACTGGATAGGAAGGAAAACTGCCTTAAAAAAAACAACTAAAAACAGTAGGATATGATTGGGAATATGGCTGGCTAACCATTAATCTAAAGTAAATGACATCAGCCAATATAAAAACATCAGTATGGTCAAAGTGGATGGTTCAAAGCTGAGCCAATAATGCTGAAGACCAATGTTTGCGAAAAATATGGATAAAAACAAAACATTGGTCCAAATGTTGTTAATATCATAGCCCATTACACACTGAATATGAATGGCAGTTCAGTGGACTGCAGGCCTGAGTCACCATAACACCACAACAAGACTGTTGCTGAAAATACAACCCCCTACCAGAGAGATATAATGAGCTTGGCCCACTGCCACATACATCAACCCGAAACACAAGCAAATTCACATACCTGACATATTTGTTGTGAACCACTTGCAGATGTACAAGCTACAGGACCCTCCATTATTATTATTATTGTTAATATGATACCTCATTGATCCCTGCTGGAAATGTCTCTTCCTGTCTGACCTTGTCCACATGCAGATCACAGTATGGTGTCAGTTACCAAACAGCCTCTCGTGCTGGTAAGTTATTAGTGTCAAAGTATATCTTTGCTGAAAAAAAAAAAAAAGATTGAAGTCCAGGTCCTCTTATTTAAGGGCCATCTCAGTTGCCATTGCAACCACTGATGACTTCCTGTGTGTGAAGTGAAATGAAGCAAAAAAGGAACAGAAACTGTGCAGACCACATCTGGTTTGTTAGATGAGATGCTACAATTATTTATCTCTACTTTATTTTACTATCTGCTACATCAAATCTACAAGGGCCACTGTAAACCCACACTGGACTTGTTGCTTTTTTACACACCCCCCACCCCCACCCCAAAATACAGTGATACACAGAAACAAAAATGTGCAACCACAAAGAAAGAAAGCAAACAAACAAATATCCATCTGAACAAGTTAAATTCATCCTGCGGCTGTCAGAGATGGAGGTAGTACTTCAGTGTGAGAGAATAGCCCAGTGTGCCTTCACGCTAATCTCAATGGACTCAGCAGAGCAGCACGATGCAGTGCACTGCTGAGCCAGTGAGGCAAGTGATGAAAGCAGCAACAAAACAAAGCATAAAATCCTGGTTCTGGAGCTGGGGAACAGCATCACCAGTGGTACCATCCAACCGGCTTTTCTTGTACTCAGAATGAACACACTGAACTCTGACAAACATTGGCTGCGTTTTATAAACAGAGACTTACTTTAAGGCATTTGTCCTGGTTTGAAACAATTTTGTGATTATGAGTCCTGTATTTTTAATTACAAATACAAACATTGCATGAGTTGGAGCCCCTCACATACAGTAGGCCAATAAATGACACACTGAATAGCATTCATAATAGCTTAACAGTCCCGTTTTCTCTGACCAAACCAAATACAAGACAAGCTGCTGTTTATTGTAATGACATAATTACTGCAGATAAGCAAACAAGTTAATGTGGTTGCAGAGAGGGAGAGAGATAGGAGGGACAGAACCAAGGATGGGAAAGGCAGGCTTTCCTCAGGGGTTAAACATGACTCTTTCTCATGCAAACAGGATGTTTGCAGCTGCAGCAGGTGGATGAAAACGCTTGCCCAATCAGAAACTGTCAGCTGTCCTTCAGTCTCGCTCACACATCGCCACATATCTCCCTCAGAAAAACAACTGACCCACATGGCAAGCGCTGCCACTTGAAATAAAATGTGTAGACATTAAAAGGCATTCTAGCTACTGTACTACAGTGCCCCGCATGGCTGACAGGGGGAGCCGCAGTAACTTAGAAATAAAAAGCGGGCATTAATAACACTGGGATGGAGGTCACTGGTAACCGAGATACTCCCTGTGACAGCTGCCAAGGACTCCATACTAAACCTCTCAGGTCTAATAGGTCATTATCTGTCCCACAGGATGTGTATTATTAACAGCAGAGCACATGCATGCCTACACACACACGCACGCACGCACAGGCACGCACAGGCACGCACACACACAGGCAGATGCATGTTGGTGCATAAAATGCCGCAAAGCACTAATGGGGTGAAATTTGGTGGAGTAGCTTAAGCAGCAAAGAAAATCTGACGACATGAACGGGAGATTTAAGAAGCCTTCCCTATCTGAGCTGATACACACAGCGCCTGCATATTCATGAGATGAGCAGGGTTATTAAGAAGGAGAGGGGGGCAACACCAGAAGAAGACAGCGGTAAGGAATTCATAAATCTTTCACAATGGTGCTTCTGTTTTGTGTGTGTATAGTAGGACTGTGTTCCTGCAAATTAGACCATATATTTTTATGGTATAGAAAATGGTATAAAAAAGTTGTTAAAATGCATACTTAAAGCTCTATTGATCTATTAATATAATAACTACAATATATGTAATATGAAAGGAGGATTACCACCCAACCCTGCAGCTCTACACAGCTTGTTGGCCATTTTTAGTTTTATGGCCCGCACATTTACTGTTAGGGCTGCACAATTAACCGAAATCGCAATATGGCCAAGTGCAATATCAAAATTGAAGGAGCTGCAATTTTTCTCTATAATGGTCAAATGTGTCACAATATTGTTGGGCATTGTTAGCACGTTAAGCGTTGTGGTGCTACAGAAATGCCCCCGGCCTACAAATCATATTCTCCACACGTACGTTGTGCAGCCTTATTTACTATAATGGTTGACTCTCACTGTTCGGTCTCAACATTAATATTTCCTCTTCTCCTGGATGTCAAAATATGTCATATCAATGCAGCTTTAAAGTTTTTGACCACTAGTGGAGCAATGTTTTTTTATTTGTCCCATGCAAGTATGGCAATGCATGCATGAGTGCTGCGATATATGTTTCTGCCAGTGGATTCACATCACATCATTGCATCAAGAAGCTAACAAGCAAATGTGGATGTAAACAATACTGATTCTAAAAAAAATAAATAAGAAAATTATAAAAACATCTTTGCCAAATATTAATGTAGTAAAAATATCCGTTTTACTTTTTTCCCCTTTTTTGACCGCATTTCTTGTTGCTGTACATCAGTGACTGCAGGTCATTAAGCTTGCTCTGGACAGGTCATAGCCTCTGTCTGTTTCTCTCCTCCAGAGGCCAACATGCTGACAGCATCGGGCTGATTACACAACAGCCTTCTGCAGGCATGTTGCCAAGACTGACGTGAGGAAACCAGAGCTGTCAAAACTTCCAATCTGTATGTTAGGAGCGCGAGAGCCAGGGTGGCTTTTTAGAGATGCTGCAGGAACTTTCAAGTTCTCAATCCGTCAAAAATGCTCCTGTGGGCAAAAAGCAGCAGGTACATAATGAGAAGACATAATGTGAAATAAAAGAGACGTAATGTGAAAATCCAGACTTGTGTACAGGATATAAGAGTTAAGTGTTTTCTCTCAAGTGAGAGGAAAAACAAAAATCATCTTATTTTGCTGCTACGATCGGACAGGGTGGATAATGGATTAAATAAATCATATCAACGGCTGTTGTACAGAAAAACACACTGACGTTTTTAGACACAGACAAAACAACTGCTATGACACAGTCCTGCTACAGTGAAAATACTTTGTTCGTCCAACTCCTCCTCCTCCGATGGATAACAGCTGAGCTTGTCAGATCCACCGGGTCAAACAGTAATGATGAAACACTTCATATTTAGAGGCTGGCTGCCAACACTGAAGGCCGCACTCAAATTTGGGTATTTTTTTATTGAATTAAACCCAATTAACTGGCGGGTTCCATGGGCAAAGTAGAATAAAAACACAGCACTCCAGTAGAAATGTAAGGTAACTGCAAATAGCATCTACAGTACCATTCTTTTATATTCTGGTATCTCATTAAACACTTAAGTACCAAAATAATACCCTTAACAAGATTATTATTGTTCTAATCATTTCAGTAAAGTGAAAGCCAAAACCCGATTTGTGCTGCTAAGATTGGAAAGCCTAAGGTTTCCTAATGGTCGTGTAATGATGTGTAATTTGCAGTAAATCTTGTCATCGCTGCTGGTTAAGAGGATCTGGGCTTCTAGTGGAGCAGCAACGTTAAGGTTACCTCTTTTATAGGGCAGGATTACTGAGCTGGCTCCGACATGTAGTTTGTTGCCTGCACTCTCGGTAGACCTGCTGCCAAGCCTCCTGTAGTATTAGCATGCTGCCATTCTTGTTCCAGACAGGCTAACCTAACAAGCAGTCTCCCACAGGAGCACATCTGTTGTCAGATTAGTTAGGCTCTGGCCATGGGTTATCAATCAAAGTGGTGAATTACATGACAAACTGAAATTCATTCATCACTTACATCAGGTGATTAAATGATTTAGCAGAACAGATGTAGGCAGGAGCGGTGGAGAGGCGCTGAAAGACACGGGGAATGTTAAAGAGAAGACACATTCAGTTCCACGAGCCAAAGAGAAGCAACTATAAGCAAATCAAAAGTGAGAAAAATGAGTTTGGAGTTCATCTGCTGATGAGACAAAAAATGCTTGGCCCTGAATTTGGCTGTATTTCACTCAGCACCATTATCATTTAATGGGTTTATAACATTCATAAGTGTCAGTGTGCTTGACTCTATATTAAATCAATGCACTAACCTTGATATTTGACTTTTAAAACACACAAAGGTACAGTAGCTGACGACAGCTGCCTCTGTAGCTGACTAATAGGCAAGCAGAGAGCCTATTGATCCACACAGGTGGCGTGTTTGTCGGTGACAGGTGTGATGGGAAGGCTGGGCTGCAGAGATAGCTGGGTGCCAGGTGATTAGCACTTAAAACTATGCAGCACCAGCTGAGACCCTGGCAACACAGCCAAAGACAAGGACCTCAGAGAAGAGTGGCAAAGGTCAAGTTCATAGAGAGGCTGGGTTCATGTAAGGGTGGGGTGCACAGTCACAGAAGTGCAGATTTTTTCAAATCATGAGAACAACATGAGCAATATTCCTCTTCGCTGGCAATTAACCTGACATTTTAATTGGAGTGCTACTGTCATATCTTTCTTTAATTAAAAGAGCATGAGCTAAAAAAAAAAAAAAATTACCTCTGACGAACTGAAACAAAAAGAAAAGGGATCAATCAAAACAGCCGCTCATTAGCTGAGATGAGTTTGAAATTGCAGATAGGTTGCCTTAGCAACAGGTCAGTTGTTTTACAAGCTTAAGTTGGCACACTAGTCCCCCCCCCCAACACACGCACACGTCCAACAAGCACACCGTTGCACAAGCCTGACGGTGAGCAACAGCCAGTGACAGATGTGGCACGAGCAGGGCAGCAGAGATTACAAGTTGTTGAGTCAACATGGCTCAGATCTGTGTTATGATGCTGATAGCCATGTGTCACAGTACAAACTGCTCTCTGTCAGCTGCCATCAAACAAAAGACAAATGGAGAAGAGGATAGAGGGTGGGTGGTGGATTTTCCTACAGCTGTGAAGTTCAAGAATCAAAATTAAACTACTCTTCCATCTTCACGTCATAATTTGATACACACACACTATATATATATATATATATATATATATATGTGTGTGTATATATATATATATACACACACACACACACATACATACACATAGGGTAAGGTTTTGTGATAACAAAAAAACCTGATCTAAGAGGAGAGGTAGATCAGAAAACACATGCGTTGAAACAGTCTCATAAATACAAAGATCTTTATTCTGCCATCTTTATTTGAAGTAAAGTGAAAACGCTGGCACAGATCAGAGATGAAACCCTGTATTGAGCATTCCAGCCTGCTTGGGAGGGTTTCTGTCACGCCTGTTGAGATACAGGAACAAGTGGGGAGATGAGTGGCACACAGCAGTCCCTAGTGGGGTGATGGAGTAATTGCTTGTTTCACCATTCCCCAGAGGATATCACAAAGAGGGCTGTGGGTAAGCTCTGCAAAACAGCAGCCCCACCTCCTGTCTCACATCTCCCGTCATCCTCTGTTGCATGCCTCTTTGTCATTGTCGCAGAACAGAGGGCAGGAAAATGCCGCTATCTGAGAGACTCAACTTTACCTTTTACTTAAGCATGTGGCCTCTATAGAGTCAGAGGCAGTATTATGACTATGTGTACGGGGCACTTGTATGTACATGCAACAATAAATAGAGATTTTTTTGTAGGATATTGTAACAACACAAAGTGCTGTGATCTTTGTGGACACTGCAGTTTTTACATGTTTACATTTCTTTCCAGAGTAGCTGAAAAACAGCGAAAGGGCTATTTTCTATCCTCCGGTTTTTCAGTTTGAAGTGTTTTTGTTGCAGCAAGGATTCACACAGCAGCAGAGCAGCTTGTTTAGAGGACATCTGGAAAATATTTCCCATGATAAATAATTGCTAATTGCTTGTATTTGGTTTCACTGAGAATTGTGCTGTCATAATGGCCTATTGCATCACATCCGGCTCATCCATCACTTCACTTCCTCCTCCTGCGCATATCATTGATTGGCTGTCCGTCTATACACCACTTTAGACCACACACTAATGGGCATGCAGTAATGTATGCCACATCATGTGTGTGTCTATGTTTGGATGAAGATTTTTCCATTCAGCCATCACACAGCCACTGATCTTTGTGCTCATGCATTAAGGGTATCATCTCATTCCTGGTTTCTTAAAGCAACACAGCGCTCTTCTCCTCCTCCCTGTCATGCCTCTTTCCCTCTCTATCTCATGTCTCCACTAGTGCTGCCTGTGTGTTTTGAGCGTCTCATTTGGGTTGGAGTGCAGAAGGATGAAGGGGCGGGGCAGCCGTACAGATGGATGCGTGGGTTTCTGTGGTGATGTACTGTGGGTGAGCAGGAGAGAGCAGCCAGTTGGCACGAAAGAGGAGGAGGAGATGACGAGTTAGACGTTAACAAGCTGTCACTGCCAACACAACACAAGCGCCCACTGCAACAACAAAAACAACAAAGACAACCCCCTGACAAGCCTGGTGTTATAAACAACAACCAAACAGGCGTGCACTCTGTTCCACCCACAGAGGAGGGGTACAAACCGCAGGTCAGGCGGTGTTGGGATGAAAATGAAACCTATACGTGTAAATTAGGTTTTTGCTATAAACTGCGGCTTCAGTTGGTGAAAGTTAAAGGAAGAGCAGCAAAGTTTCCTGTCCCCTTCCAGAATAACCTCGATGTCTCAGCTCACTCCCAAATGGCTTACTGCAGCAGGACGAGGATTACTGAAGGTTGCTGCAGCCACATCAGAGATTTTCTTCAACTGCAGCGTTCAAAACCAATCAAACCCCCCAAAAAAAAAAAAAAAAAAAGGTCAAACTTCAAATGCTTCTTGTAGCTGCTCTTGTTTAGTTTTTCTTTATTTGTAATGTTGTCAGGGAATCAGCAAAACATTTAACACGTGCTCTGATTTGACTCTACAGGAGACACATTAGCAGCATTGAAACATCAAGGGATATTTGATCAAAATGGACTTTTTGATATCATAATGAATAAAATCACTCCTAATCTCTGAATGCTATGATGAATAATATCTCCCACAATGTTCCTACTAGTATATTTTTAGTCACATACTGTATTGTATGATGGGATCAATAGCTGCGGGGAATTGATGCAGACATCCTAACATTTCCCAGTCCCCGATACTCAGGGCATCAACTAACATTTAACAAAGTAAGCGTGACATTTATGATGAGTCCTAAGGGCCGATCTGATTGGATGTTTCCTTTCTGTCTTCAGGCTTAATGCTGCCAATCACACCCAAAGGAAAGCTGCCTCTCTGGACACATATGCATACACTGGCTACCAGGCCTTTGGAGCTAAAGCGGGACTCCTGTGGGACCCTAGCTTTTTTTTTTTTTTTTTTTAAATGAGACAACAGCACCATTTAATATAAATAGAGATATCAAAACATGTGTCAATTGTAGTGATTGTTCCGCCCCTTTCTTCTTACCACCTGCTGGTTGAATGAAGCTGAAATTTGACAATTGTTAAGTGTTCTGCCCCAGAGCCCGAGAGCCCTTGGCAGAACAGCCCATGGCTAATCCAGTAAGCATTAGCACTGACTCACAACTAGCTGAGAGACAGAATGAGATGGAGATTGACAGGGAGGGAGACTGAGCGACAAAGGCAGAGAGGCAGAGAGAGAGAGACAGACAGAGAGAGAGAGAGAGAGAGAGAGGCAGAGAGAGAGAGAGAGAGAGAGAGAGAGAGAGAGGCTAAGTATAGATGTGGATGAAACTTCGAGAGCCACAGACAAAAATGGGGATGCAGAGGCTGGCAGGAAGAGGTTGGTGAAGAGGACACAAATTGATGGTTCATAGTGGTGAAAGTATTGGAAACCCAGTGAAAAGTGGAGGAACAGCAGAGAGAAGTGGGCCAGGAGGTGGTTTGTACACAGTAAAACAAACAAAAAGAAGAGGGAAGGAAGTGGGCATCGGGGCCAAGGGTTGGATGAGTGATGGGAGAGGAGGGTGCAGAGAGAAGGAAGCTGGGGAGAGCAAGGTGTCCTCCAAATCCATTTGTCACCCAGAGGCTCATTAGTGTTTGTGAGTGGGTGTCTGGTTATAAATAGGCTTTGGAGCGTGTGTTTGACAGGAGGGATTCTGGGATTTGACGGCAGGACATTAATCTCGGCAGAGAACTCCCGGAAGACGGACGGAGAGACAAACAGACGGATCTCCCAAAAACAAGCGCACTGTTTTATCAGTCAGCCACCTCATATATCTAGTGACTCTCTCAGCCTGTTTGACTCTCCTGCCTCTTGCTCATATCCACCTGGCACATACGCAAAAATGACCTTGATTTGATGGATGCTGTAAAAGCCACTTTGTCCTTTAACATGGCTGTTTTTAAGATTTCAAAAGCAAAGCTTTCCCCCATCTCTCTTACTGTCTCTGCTGCTTTTTGGCCGCCTTTTCATTTTCCCTCCGAGTTCTGACTTTAGAGCTCTTCATGCTTCGCTTCACGCTTTTGAGATATTTCCAGTTCCCGCTTAAAAGCTTGTCAGTCACTCACGGCATGTTCTCCAACTTCTTTGTCTCTCTTAGGCTTGCTCTGCTCTTATTTGCATCCCTACCTTCTTTCCAACAGCAACTGAAAAAATGCAACACTCTCACTGCCTTTAATTAGAAAAAAATCCCAACCTCTCTCATCTCCAGCTGACGTTTGCTTGTATCTGGAGCAAATGTGTACAAATGCTCCATTTTCTCCATCTGTAGATGGCGCCTCTGGCTACAGCTTTGCCCTAATGTCACTCCCCGCCACCACCTCCTGCCACACACACACACACACACACACACACACACACTATTTCAAGCTCCACAAATCCAGTTTCCCAAAGCATCACCGTAGATCCTCCAAAAACTTATGTCCTCGAGGTGACCATCCCCCCCGCCCCCCTGCGTGCTAACCTTTGGCCCCACCATGTTGTAGATCGTCAGGACATAAACCTGTCGATGAATCCAGGGAATGAATGAGGGAGGCTCAGGGCTATGGCTCAATCATGACCTGAAGCCTTGTGCAAATAGCTGAACTCAAGCTGCTTTAAACTGACTGATCACTACTAATGCCTGGTTTAATGATTCTATCTAGTCCCCTCGCTCATCACTGCCACCTTGTCTAGTGTTATCAGACTTCGCCTGAACATAATAAGTTACATAATAATAACAATATATCAAATGACAATGTGAAAACAATATGACAATGTGAAAGAGGTCGCTAGCTTTATCATTTAATTTCTTAGCTGCCTGACCCACAACTTTACTGTTTTGGTTCACTCTCACTGCCCTCATAGCAAAAAGTTCAGCACCAAACAGCAGACAAGCTGGTTATTTATTAATGATTTCACCATATCAACTTGAAAAAATGAGGATGGTGAGGAGGTCAGTGTTATGTTCCCAACTTGTAAGCAATAAATAATTCACACTGAACAGAATACAGTTGGATTTATAAAGTAATGTACAGTGAAGGTCGTTTTAACTCCTGCATTTCGTTCAACTGGTTTAAAAAACAAAAAGACCTGTTGCTAAACTAGTCTCTTTCATGTTCAGACTGACAGACAAACCAGGAAGAGGAGACATGATATGGACTGACAGGTAACTCATTAATTAGACAGTTTTTGTGACTTTCATCCTGTATAATCAGCACTAAAGGGACGCATTGGGAAAAAGATCTGCTGATTGACAATACCATGTTTTTATTTATTCTCTCTGGTGGTCACAAAGAGCTAATAAAGAAATAACTAACTGAGAAATATAAGTAATATAAAAATGTGATTGAGATTATAAAAAGGTTCTTTTTTCATTTGTCCTTAGTTTTAATTACTGAGGCTATCATATGGGATTATTTTCAGAGGCAAATGTTTTAGCCAAACAAATAATCTAGATTCCCTGTTTTAGAACAGTTCGTCTGGCTTTGAAAATGTCAGAGACTAAAGTTTAGCAGTTCATTGCAAATAAAGTCTTGTACGAGTTCATAGACACAAAGGTTTTCTGGACAGAAGAGTTGAATGGCGAGTTGAAGCCCTGCTGCTGGCAAACATTTAACCTGCTCAAGTGACCTTAAGCATGTCACTGAGTCATCACCAGCTTCAGTCATGTTAGTGTGTGACTGAACTCTGATCTCCTTGCACAGGAATGGTAGAAGAAGAGAGCTTCCTTATAAAGATCAGTGAAGTATTACATGTTGTTAATGTGATTATAGTGTGGTGTGCATCCATTAGTAAGAACATCATGTATTTCAACATTTCCGAGTGTGGCAGCAGGGGAAAAACAATTTTTCAAGAAAACTGCCTTTGCTGATAGATTCTAAGTATAACCTGAACACTCGAGAGAACACATCCCCACAGAGAGCTAATGCCAGAGGCCGACTTTTTGTGCCGTGTCACCCTCACCACACAGGATAAAATAAAATGTATGAAAAGGAATCATCACGTTGGGGGTAAGATGGAGCTCCCAGAAATACTGCCACAGCTCTTCCTCATCTCCTCTTTCTTCACGACCAATTTCACCCTCACATCTCGCTTCACTATTCCATGGTTGTGACAAACAGGGCAACTCTCGAGTTTTGAGTTCAGCCTGTGCCCGGAGAAAAGCGAGGCTGAACAAAGCTGCATCTTTTAAAGTGAACCCTTGTTACCACACGTACAGTATAACTATTTCAACTTTGCTTCAGTACACAGGATCTGTAAGGCATTAACAGTATCTGAACTGCATGTATTGAGAAGCTGTCTCAAGCAGTTCAGGATCAGCGCTGAAATAAGTTGATTAACTGATTTGTTAATCGACAAATGAGACTGATAAATAATTCAAGTTATTTATCAAAGAAACTTTCCAGCTTCTCCAGTGTGAGGATTAACTGCATTTCTGTTTGATATAATTGTAAATTAAAGGGCTTTTGATTATGGAGTGTGGTCTGAAGATGTAACCTTGGGCACTAGAAAATTGCAATGAGCCTTTTCACAGGCTGCTGATGATTCGAATGTCCAGTCGAGACGCCCCTTGAATCGACTCGCATTTTGGTAGTTGAATCACGACACAGAGTGGCACGACTCATTTCTGTTCGCTGCACCAATGCTCTCAGCTCTGGTGCTGAATGTCAGCAAAGTGGGCTAAACTACTTTTGAACCAGACACTGGGGCAGACTATTATATCTACTTTAGTCCAATGTGACAGAGGGTTTGGCTGACAACCTCTCAGCAGCAGGATGCACACTTTTTAGTTCTGTGTGGAAATCTGCTGTCGTCACATCACAGATGCCTGAAAAATGACATATCAGTGATTCCAACATCAACTACCACATTCCCACTCAATCCAAGGATTACATCCATATAGACAGCTGAGTCGAGTTGAACCTAAATATCCTTTACTATTTTCTACTATTTTAAAAAGGATAAAATGTATAATCCAAAGGAGGTAGGAAAGTAAGATAGCCACACAACCTTCCTCCATCACACCCCTACATATTGTCTATGATCGATCAGGGAGCATACATGTGATACGTCTCTGGAGTAGGCACACGTACATGTTTCTACTCCACAGACATAAGAAATCCCAGCATAAACACAACTGTCAGCTGCTCACTTTTGATCTCCCACTGCCTGTTCTCTAGCTGTCTTGAATCCTTTAAACTCATTTTATGAAGACAACAGTGAAGCTGTGTTTAGCGGATGAGGAAAGTCATTTATGCAGAGAGAGTTTGCCTTGGTTTATTCTCTGCAGCTGTTGCTTTGCTAAAAGTGTACACCTGAGTGCGAGTGTGTGTTAGATGGTCTGACTTTGTGAACTCTGCATCCTCCTGGCATTGATCGTAAATGCGCACACACACACACACACACACACACACACTATTCAGTGATGAGATCGAACTGAGGGCATGATGAATAAATAATGGTCTAAACTCTGGAGGTTCACTTGACTAATTAAGGGGGGAAAAAGATTCTTCTCAAGAAGCAACAATACAACAGAGCAAGAGGAGGCCAAGTAGTAAATCAAGGATCACTGCACAGGCTTCATACACACCAACACATATATATACACACACTACATACACACACATACGTGCGCATCCTAATTTGCGATTCAGTGTGCTGTGAAGGGAAAGACAAAAGAGGGGAGGAGAGGTGTTGGCCTCTATTGACTCAAAACCCTGTGGGCTAATGAGAACTCAAACACACAGACACACACAGCAAAAACACCCATACACACACTCATTACTGTCATATCGCTATGTCAGAGTGTGAAGGCGGTGGGTTAGCATCTCACCACAGTCCTCTTCTTCCGAGGTTTTTGTGAAGGAATAGCTATAGAGAGAAATCCCAGTCGCTTGTCAGTGTCCTTATCGCTCTGTGAGCTTCGTGGTCACCTGACTACACACAGTGACACACACACACACACAAATCCCGTCTGTGAGGTCATTAGAGTGGTATAATTATGAAGAATAACCAGTCTATCTGGCCCAGCTGTTCTGCCGACATCATCCAACTAGTCCCCCTCATGCACTGTAAATATGAGCAGACAACGTAGGACAGGGAGTGGCAAAACTGACTTACTGAGGGGCTTTTATTTTGGCATGCAGAGAAGCCAAACAGTAAATCCAAATCAGTTTCAACAGCAATAAAAACATTTTCACTCTCGCAAAAATGCAAATATGAACCAGCGTGGCAGCAGAAGAAACAACAATAGAAATCAAATGAACTAAAACTGACTGGCTACAAATGACTTAAAAAGTCCCAAAGGGCGCACGGGAAGCCATGACAGAGTTTGTGAAAAAGGATGTCATGAATGAGGCAGCTGCAGCAGCCGCAGCTTGAGTCCTGGAGGAGCCACCGAGCTCCACAGTCTTTGAACATACAGGAGCCAGGCAGAAGCAGACAGCAGAGCTACGTGACTCTCATGACAACAACTGCAATCACACAAATACACAAACACACTGTCACACACATCCAAAGAGTCCCTCAATGCTGCAAGTTATCAAGATTAAATACCGCAAGCATTCAAGCAAATGCACCAACTGAAAAGGATGCCCTAAAACAAAGTGAGAGGGGGAGAGGAGAGAGAAAAAAAAAAAGACAAAAACAAATGGGACCAGGACACACAAAAGGAGGAGAGGGGACCACTCCAAGCGCCCACCTGAGGGTTTCCCAGCATTCTCCATTTGCGCTCCTTTTAGCCCTCTACCCCTCACTCTTTTTTCTCGTCTAGGTCAATCCATCCAACCATCTCCTCATTCATCCCCAGCCGTCGCCACCTCACTGGGACACTGGCTTCGGTGGAATATTGTGTATAAAAAAAAATAAATAAAAAAATCAAAGAGAGGGAAGGCAGGGAGGGACAAAAGGATTGTGAAAGAGGTGGGAGAGAGGAGGAGTATGGGAAGAAACACAGGGAGAGAGAGATGCACAGACAGAGACAGAGGGAGAGAGAGAGAGAGAGAGAGAGAGAGAATGACAGAGAGAGAGAGAGAGAGAGTAAGACTGCCAGTTCTGAAGGTTGTCTCTTTTCTCTCTGTCTGATTGTGTGTCCCTGGCTGTCTGTTTTGCTCACTCCTCTCTCTCTCTCTCTCTCTCTCTCTCTCTCACTCCATTTCCCTCATTATGTCGATTTGAGTGGTTGTGCCAAGCTTGCAGGAGAAAACATGACTCGTCACGGCCCTGAAACACCTTGCAGACTGGCCACCTCCTACTGGCCACTGACCGTGGACCTGTGTACACTGGTTGTGTGCTGGAGGCCATGGATTGAACAGGACTGTGTGTGTGTGTGTGTGTGTGTGTGTGTGTGTGTGTGTGTGTCCTGTCAGCTAGCCAGAGCAGCAGATTACTGACGCTTCACTGGCACGTCCCACTTCATCCTTCTCTC
The DNA here is from genome assembly GCF_002814215.2 of Seriola lalandi dorsalis. Classification (NCBI taxonomy): domain Eukaryota; kingdom Metazoa; phylum Chordata; class Actinopteri; order Carangiformes; family Carangidae; genus Seriola; species Seriola lalandi. The sequence continues at coordinate 313,846 of NW_019525072.1, read as the reverse complement.
CTGTCACCCCGGCAACACCTCCGCTCCCTGCCTACTTCCCCCGTCCTCCGCTCATCACCCTCCCCACCTCCCCCTTCTCCTCTATCGGCCTCCGCTTCTCCCTCCCTACCTCCCTCCTTCCCTATCTCTCTTGAGGTAACCTGAGAAAGAGTTTTAAATTTAATTTCATCCATCTCCGAAATCTATACCAGAAGAACTAACTCCACGCAGCCCACAGGAATAGTAAAGATTGTAAATCTCTGCAGCCCGACCTGCTCTAATAAAAACAGCCCCATCAAAGTGGTGTATATACACACATGGCCCCCAGGGTGCTTCCTTTCTCAGATAAAGATAGCCAATCACAGGCTGGGGAGGCGAGAGGAATCGTGCAGTAATTAACACCAGTGGGCCTGGGCTTAGGTCCCTGTCAACACTCAGAGAAGCTCAGAACCACACCTCTGATTTTTAACCATGGTGGTTAAAAATCAGAGGTGGATAGAGGCGAAAACTTTGCTGAAATAACGATGGTGTTTAATTAACATGTTAGATTCAGTCCACATCTACACCTGAGAGGCCTTCATAAGAAGCAGCGAGAGGTCAAGGCAGCCATCGAGGTGAAGACCCCCGACTGAATGCAACGCAGGGAACGAATCTCTGCATCGCGAGAGAATGTACTCTGAGTGAGTGTGTGTTTCTCTGTGTGTGAGGATTGGTTCAAAATGAATGCTGAGAGTTTTTGTTACGTGATCGGGCTGTGCAATGTGATTTTTTCACAATTATCCTATTAACTGACGAGTTGATTGACAGAGATCAAAACTGGGTACTATTCTGATAAAAGTTTCAGTCATTTTTAAGCAAATATTAAAATTCATTCTTGGTTAAACTGAACATCTATGGATCATTAAAATCTCAAAACAGTCACATAAGTGTCACAATGATATGTTCCACTGTTACTTTCCTCAACAAAACTCTTAGAAAATATGAATTATGAATTAGTTTTTACAAGTTTTACAATTTGTTTGAAATAATTAATTGGGACAAAAACATAATCAGACAGAAATCATTAAATTAAATTAAATCCAATTAAATTAAATTAAATGACTGATGCAACTGGGTGTCTTAAAAAAGGTACCCGTAAAAAGGTTCAAAACACATTGCGTGTATCCTTGAGATAGAGAGAGACAAATCTGTTAAACACCTTTCTGTCATTCAATGTATTCATATTAACAGCTTGCAGTCTTTGTTGTTGCAGTGTTTTGTTTCATTGTTGGTTACTGTCCGCAACTGTCGATTAGTGAAATAGCAAGAAATTGGCTGCATGACTGTATTACGTGCATTATTGTGGGTCGTTTTGCGCGAATGATACAATCAACATGTGGAGGCACTCCAAAAAATATTTCTCTACTGTTAGTGGTAAAAACCTCCATACTGCACCTTTAATGGATATGTTCACAATCTTTGAAGTTTGTCTTACAACAACAGTCAGTCCCATATGAAGATCGAAACAGGTTTCACTTGGTGTAATCATTTCTCCTTTTCATACTGGCCATTAAAAGATCCCTTCCTATGCATTTTCATTGTAAGAGATAAAATCAAATACTTATTACAAAGATTATTGTGTTTTTGTTTGTTTTTGGTGTAAAATTCCCTATTTTTCATTTCCCTATGTAGTGTTTCTCTGTTGAGCTATAGTAGCAGTACAGTAACAAAAACAGGGAACTTTATACCAAAAAGGCTGCAACTATGTCTTGATTTGTCTAACTCAGACTGCTGAAGCCTCCTATTAATTTCAAATAAAGTTTTGAATACAGCACAGAGGGGTTATGTGGACTTCCTCAGCTCACCATTTACATTGGAAGTGTGTTGGGAAAGGCCCTTTTAATGAGCAGCATAAATGGGAGAGCGGACTACAGTGGGCAAAATACCTCAATGTTCATCCGAACACCTATTGTTTTAAGAGAGTCTTGAAAAATTGTGAGGCTTTCCTGAATGTGGAGTGGATATCAAAACGGATCAAAAAATACTTTTAAGAGCTCACTGTCCCTCCCATGATCACCTCCACCAGCACCAAATCATAATGTATGTTACACTGAAGAGTTGTAAAAGTGTCAGAAATGGACTGAGGTCACATTTCCACACATTGGCTATTGTATGTATATGGTTTAAAAGCAGATATTAACATTATTAGCTGCGGTCTAACTGAGTGTGTGCGATTGTGAGACAAAGGCCCACCCACCACTTTCCCTGTACAGTAGTCTGAAGAGCAGAGGATGACACCCACAGATATTTACCCTCTGCAGGGCTACACCTGCTGAGCGGTGCAAGGTTAACAATGGCCACATAGGGCTTGACAACTGCTGAACATGCAGCTTCTCTCCCCTCACAGTTCACACACAAAGACACATGCAAACACAGACCTGCATATCACTGCATCAGCCTGTGAATGTGTAGCCTATGTGTTGTGTAGGAGTGTGTGTTGGTGTGCACACCGTCTATGTTTGTGCATGTGTGTATGGATAAGTGACAGAAAAAAAGCATGTTGTTAAGCTAACGTAAAGCACTAATGCCTCACAAGGACAAGTAAACAACAAGTAAACAAAACAGCGCATCCTCTACCTTTGAAAAACAACCCTCTACCCACCAAGCAATTTAGCACCTACAAATACATACAGATGAGATATTAATGGCTTACTGTGTCCTCTTTGACCTTTTAATTATTCTGATTTGTGTACAGCGCAAGCGTGCAGTAATTGCATTAGCATCTCTGCAGGTTTACTTAATGTTCCAGTAAAGAGGGAATTGTGATTCAGCAAGTAAATAGGATAACACACCCTTCTTTTTGTGTACACTAAATTATGTACTGTGTGTGTGTGTGTGTGTACGCATGTGCTTGTGTGGTTCCAGTAAATCATCTGAGATTTATTAGCTCAGTTACCACTAGTCAAACCCTCTGACGTGCAATTATGCTCTATCAGCAAATACATGATTTGGCCATTACAGGCCATAATTGGTTATGGAACAAAGGGTACAATATATTGTCCGTCTCTCTTCAGTTGTTTAACACCCGCTCCTTCTCTTTGCTGCTTGTATTACCAGAGAACTCTGCCTGCCCCCTGTTTGCCCCCTCTTCCTATTCCCCACTTCCTCTTCTCCTTCCTCTGAGCATTTCCCTGGAGAGGACTACTGCTCCCTTCCTTCCCTTTATCTTTAGAATGAGGCATCTGGAAAGCAGGCCCCGTCTCCGCCTCTCTCCATCACGTTCAATCATCCCAATGTTTATACAGCTCTCCCGCCCTTTTCACTGTCCCTCCACCTCCCTTTCTCCCTCCTCCTGTCCCACCTGCCTTCCTCTCCGCGTTTGCAACATCTCGGCTCTTTAAACACAGCATCGCTTATCACAGCCCCGCATCTTTCCATTTCTATCTATCTCCCTCCAATTGTTTTCTTCCCCACCATCTTGCCTCTGCTTGATGCCTCTTCCTCTTACATTTCCTCTCTGCCTCGGAGTGTTTTTTGTCCTAGAAGATGCTGCACCATTTGTAATGTCTGAGCGGATATTTTCCTTCACATGTGATGCAGGAAAGCTTGAAGGTAGCAATCCTGTGTAAAGGTGCCTCTATTTGTACAGGTTCATCCCTACAATGGGGTAAAAGAACATGTGAAAAAAAAAAAAAAAAAAACTAAACCATAGCTTGCTTGTAATTGCTCCATGCAATAACCTTAGGGCTTTTTCCACACTTTGTTTTGAGTTTAACCCCGAGTTCTGTCGCCCTGCCCTGACTAGTTTGTTTTTTGCACTTGTTTACTGTTGTTTCGATCCATAGTATGTTCCCTAATGCTTTCAGTTCTCATCAAATTGCAGTTGTATACCTCCATTCCCAGAAAACAATGCTCCTTTTTTGATGCAAGTAGAAAAATGTACACCAATGTAAATGCAGGCTGCACCACATGAGCACATCAGACGGAGTGCAACCATCCGTGTCAGCCATAAAGTGAAGACGTTAGAGCATCTTAAGCTTCTGTATTGTGACATATTTCTGTGTAATACTTAATATGTGGACAGGGTTTAGTTGCTAGAGGGATTTAAATCAAATTCTTTAGATGTGATTGGATCACTGAAAAGTGGCTGTGGCTTAGTGAGGACAGCAACGCGATACAGCGCTGTAGAGGCGTACAGAGCTGGGGAAAACAATGCAAGTAGCGGTGAATAATATGGATCAAATCCCCTATTACACAATACAGCATATCTATATCATCAATATACTTAACAAGACGGAAATGTCTGTTTGTGGCTAGTCCACACAATTACATTCACATTACAACACAAGACACTTCACATTGATGCAAAACTCCCAATACCCAGTACACACTGCTATAAAACCTGCCCATTGATTTTCAGCATTGCAACAACCTATAATGTCCTAATACACCATAGCTATATAAGGGATAACTGGATGTATCTATATTTAACAGTATAGCAATACAAAAAAGCAAAATATATATTGTAGGAAAATTTATATTGTTAAATGGTATCCGGAAAACCTAATATTTCTAAACCTTAAATGCAAGAATTGAATAACAACAACAAAAGTGAGAGGATAATTATCTAAACACAGAAATAGATGGAAGGAACCTGTAAAGTCGGTAGTGTAGGGAGTGGCTGAATTAAAATGAAATGTGCTGTGTTGATGTTGTGCTACAAAAGCAAAGAAAAGGAAACAAAAACCCACAATGCAGAGTTGTATGGAGTGAGGTGATCTGCCCCCACGGATTGACTATTGCTCTGGCTTATATGCATGAAGCACACCAGGCCCAGGTGTGTTAACTCCTAATTGTTCTGCAGCCCTGGAGACACAAAGCACGTTAACAGCAGAGTGAACCGAGCAAAGGGGTGGTCGCAATATGCAGGCATCTAATTGTGACTGTACAAAAACTGTGTGACAGTTTAACTGGAAGCACCTCATTCAAGTGGACAAAGTGAAGGCGGCGTCGGCTCACTGGCCGATGGAACCAAAGACGAGAAAGAATACCTATCAGGAATGGGTGAGGGTGACTAGCTGTGGGCTAAGTGGGAGGAGATCAACCTGCTGCCTAGAATTGCTCCCACACTGCAGCTAATTAAGGCTGCCTCGTTCGGGTTGAACAATCTCCATGGTACTGTCTTCAGCATCTCGAGATGAGATAGAGCAAGAGAGCGAGAGCGAGAGCGAGAGCGAGAGAGCGAGAGCGAGAGAGCGAGAGAGAGAGAGAGAGAGAGAGAGAGAGAGAGAGGCTGTAATGACAGCACAGCAAAAAAAAAAAACAAAAAAAAAACAAGCGTGACCTTTTGGACCAGATCTTATTTTGATGGTGCACATAAACAGTCCTTCCCACATAGAGATAAAAAGGGTTGGTGGAGGAGAGATGAAGCTGGTATCGCAGTGAGAGAGTTTGGCTGAGGAAGAAGCATCCGTCTCATTATACCACATTTTTGGCCACACAGGACAACTCTCTATGCCGCAGGGCCAAGCTACGCCTCAGATAAGAGGAAGCTTGAAGAGAATGTTCAGCCGATAAGAACTGGTCTTAAAAAACACAGACACTGACAAAATGGAAGAAGAGCTCGACACAAGTGTGAAGGGGAAGGAGAGTTAAGAGAGCCAATAGAGAGAGAGCATGGATGGATGGATTTGCTGAGTAAATGGCTGAAAGCTAATCATGATGCTAACAGTAATGGATAGGCAGGGCCGTCCAGATTGCCTCATTTAAGGACACTCGAGTATCGTTTAGGTAATCTCTCTGACGCACTCACAATGGATTTGAGTCATGGAGACGGAGTGGTCTGGAGACAAATGACAAAGAGTTTTCTTGTATGTGTTTTACTATTCTGTGCCTGACCTTAGCGCTGCACCTGATGTCGACGATATGAGCTGTGCAGGAATACTGTGGCTCCATCCGTCTCTGAGTCTCTGAGCTAACATGGAGTGACAGCAGCACACAGAATCAGAAGAAACTCAAAATGTGTGTCCTGAGTTTTGCCCTTCTTTGATCCTCAACTGGAGGCAGAATAGGAGAATGAACATCAGCGACCCTGAACAACCTTCACTGGGATTTTCACACATATACCCAACTATCCACACATGCACAAAACACTATTATTATTGCCTTGAGTTTGGCCCTTTACACTCTGCTACACTCTTAAGTAGAGGAATGCTATACGTCAGCACTTACTACTTTTGTTTCTGGTATCCTGCTCCCTCAATGTCTCTCAATGACTTTGTCCCTCTTCTATATTTTCCACTAATCTGGGTTTTATCTCTCCTTATCCCTGACACCATCTAGGGTTTTGTTCCTTCCCTCAGTACCTCTCAGAGGATCCCTCAGAGGTGTTGCTGACTGTACTGTGGCCCACACTGCAGTAATCCAATGTTATTGGGGGTGCTATAACTCAGTGTTATGTGATCAGGAGCCCCACAGCCCTGGCTACTGCACCTTGTGACAAATGACTTGAGTCAGAAATGGCATCAATGAGTCAGCCACTCTGAAAGTCTGTGATGAAACCAACTTTTGTATTTTTTTTCCAGGCTGGCTGTTGAATCTGTGTCAGTCAGCGTTTGTCACTGTGTGGGTGAGTTTGTGGAGCTGTAGTGTAACATTAACATTAGATGTGATCAGTCCACCAGGAATCCAAAACAGACAGCAGAGCCATGTTGGGATGTTAGCTCTTTAAAATGGTACAATGTAAGAGCACAAGTGAATCACAGTGCTGTCTGTTTATTCTGTTCTCACTGAGGGAAATTCCCATCAGCTTTTCCTCTCACTTAACTAAGGCTTTCTGCAAAGGCACACGGCAAAGCAAAAACGAACACACGTGAACGATGCCTGTCGTTGCTCACTCTTACTCTACGCCAAGGGTAAGAAGGCCTTGGATTTTGTTTATTAGCATTCCCTAGCCGCATGAACCTTTCTCTGAGAAACAAGCAAACGACAGCAGTCGGGGGATTTGGAAAAACACAATGTGCTAATACCATTTATAAACAACTCAAGTGCATTATTTGATCCTGGATCTATCACTGAGATAATCAATCTGTACAAGGAAGGAGGTCAGCATCAGATTCTCCCTGTTTGCTTCAGTTTCTTATTTTTTGAAAAGAAAATATAGGTCCGAAAGAGTCCGAAAGAGTCCGAAAGAGTCCTCAGGAGCGACAGTAAACAGCTGTCATACTTCTGAGGCAGAGAGAAGGCAAAAGTTGGTTCTAGGTTTTTCTTTTGCAAGATGACTCGCCACAGTTTAAAGTAAATGAGTTCCTTTTGCAATGTTGAAGAGTGAAAAAATTCCACTAATAGAAAGTAAAAAAGGGGGAGAAAATACAAATGAGCAGCTGATTATGCACCAGAGTCCCTCTAAGTAAGTGAAAAACAAACTGTTGGATTAAAGAGTTTTTTCACTGCAGATCGTATTTTTAAGAACCAATTGTTACAGATTTTTTGCGCTTAATTTCTTTATACAGTGTTTTTTTTTTTTTTTTTACAATTTAAAACTGGCAAACAAAAAAACACCACTAAATTCCTGGATGTTCTTCTTTTAACCAAAATGAGCAATGAATGTGTTGTAAGAAGAAAAAGGACCCTTATATATACACCAATACAAAAGAACTCAGATCCACCATCCAAACATGGACAGGGCTTTACATTAATCATGTTGCTGTACTACGTCAGCAGTTCTGTGAAGCTGCCCTCTCAAGGTCTATCCATCAATCCTCTGTCCCTGATGACCGCCCCGTTCTTTGACGAGGACGAGGGCAGTCTTCATCCTTCAAAAATCCACTAAATGCTAGGATAGAGGATGGTTGCCCAGATACAGCTGTCATTGTGTTTCCCACAACTATTACAGAGCGAATAGGAGAAAGCCTCTCTTTGCAGTTTACTGAGAGAGCGGAATTATCCATATTTGTCACTGCACTAAACCCCATGATACAGTTAAGTTTATTTAATGTAGATTTTGTTGCACAAAAGACTAAACACTCACGTCCAAATTAGCATCAATGAGGTTTGGAGAGAGAAAAAATGGAGTCCAGTCTTCTGTGACGTCCTAAGCAGCTTTTAATGACTGTTCAAGAGAGCACATGGGCCTATGGCACAGTGGAAGAATTAGCATTCAGCACTAGAAGACACAAAGACTCAGTGAGGTCTGAAGGAGATCCAAAGGGAGTAGGCCAGCTCTTTCAACAGGAAGCCGGACAGGACTATGTGACATATCGATCGGCTATTGGCTACGCAGTACTGCACTGTGGGCTCCATCACCATCACAGCTACACTCTGTCACTCCCTCTTTTCAGCTGTTAATTTGTGGTACTTTGGATCTTAACATTCTGCCCTCCTCTTGCAGCCATCACATTCAAGAGAGGACCACTACATCAAACCGCTGCTATGACGACAGGAATTCTAACTACTCGGGGGGTTGAAATAGCAGAGTACAAATCCACAATAATGCGTTTGTGCATGGATTTGAGTGTACCTTCACATGCATTTGCTCCTCTGTACTATATGTCCGAAATATCTGTCCTTCTCCGTTACCCTTCATACACCCCTCCTGCTCTGTTATGTCATACTTAAACACATTCATCATTGCTCTATAGCCGACACCCTGATGCTGATGTGCTGCATTGTATCCAGAGTGGCAAATTATGAGCGCTTCTTATTTAAGAGGCTTTACGGCTTCAGAAAGCAGCTTTTTAACTGTTCTACTCAACCTTATCAGTGCAAATCCAGACGTCCTTGAAAGGAATAAAAACAAGGTTCTGCTGACAATAAGACAACCAGACAAGAGTTTTACACTGTAAAAGTTAAGTTTCTGTTCAGTCTTTGTGCAGATGTTGACTTGGATAATAAGTGTGCAGAGAAAGAGACTGTATCACTAATGAATCCACTAATTGGCTCTTTAATTGGCTGCAGTTAGAGACATCTGTATCAAACACCAAGTTAAAATATCAGCAGTAATGAGCTGCTATATCTGATGATACCTTATGTGAAAGTGTAGAATACCGTATGAGAGACGATCGAGGTTATCACAGGGGGACAAAGGGAAGAGAGAGGACAAGATAATAAATTGGAGGATACAATGTCAGCGAAACAGGGAAAAATACAAAGGCTTAAAGCTAAACCACCACTTGTGTGCTTTGCTCATCCTATTTTGTGCATGAGGGATAAAATGTGTGTTTTATGGAGAGGACTGGAGGGTTGATCCTCTGCTCTATCTGCTCAACAGGGCAGCCCCCAGGTCTTCTGGGGACCCTTGATGAAATTTAGTTTAGGCTCTTTATTCCTGGGTCTGTGTCAACTATCAACACACTCACAGCAGTACATCTACAAAGCATGAGTCAGTTTCATAAAAACATATGTTAGGAAAGAAAAATTGAATAAGCTACGAAAGCAAAGTAGTTATTGTTCAAAAATGATTTGGCCACTGTAGAATGAGAGATGTTTTTAAATTAACTTAATCTCATATGCCCAATTTGTTATCCTAATCAACACCAGTCTGGTCTGTAATTAAATTAACTGTAAAACATTCAGCTCTTTAATCATATTTCTTAATCAATAGCTTTATGATAACTGTTAACGGTGGCATTGTGTTGACAATACTGTACTTAGAATGTTGTTGATAAATGGATGAATGAATGGTCTCTTTAAATATTACACAGGGATAAGCTAATGACTGCTCAAGTCATCTAATTAGACAAGGACACGTTCAAGAGACAGCTGCACCAGCTCAAGTGTCCCTGAGCAACAAACTAAATCCTACCGACTCCACGTGTCCTGCAACCAGCAGCCCAAAACAAAAGTTTGCTCTGAACAAAAATAAAGTTAACTCAAATCAGATAGATTTACTAAGAATAATGGGTGCTTTACCACTCGACAACAGTGAACTCAAAAATTCATCCATGTCATTGTTTGTATTTTGCACTTTCGACCTAAACAAAGACACCTACAGTGGATAACCCTAACTGATCAGTTACCAGTACCTTGTGGCAAATATCAGTGAGCTGGGATATGGATGTCAATTAGTTATACTGATATTTGGCAGCCTTTGACACGTTCACAACTGTAAGTGTGTTATAAATGGCAGGCTTACCAAAGAAAACGATTGGGCTCCCAACGATCACCAAAATAGTACAATCGAGAAAAAACGATTATTTTGCATGTTCTGTTTTGCAAGAACACTCTTATTTTGTCTTAGGTTCTGAATCACACGCGCACACGCACATCTGCCCCTCCCGAAGCCACAAACTCTCTCAGCCAGAGGGAGGCAGGTCGTGTGCATATCATCCGCTGGAATTTAAAAACTCAGCGCGAGTAAAGATGGCAGACGGAGGGCAGCTACAGCAGTGTTTGGTGAGCAAAAAAGGCAAAACCAACTCCGTTTTCTGGGAAAAGTTTGGCTTCGAGGAATCCGACGATGAGCAGAAACATGTTACGTGCAAGATTTGCTACATGGTAGTGGCTGCAACGCAAAGGAACACCACGAATTAAGATGGCAAAAAAAGGTGTGTTTTTAATAAATGCAACACGTTCCCAAAGTCATGTGAAATAATCGTATTACATAATCGTGATTTCAATATTGACCAAAATAATCGTGATAATGATTTTTTCCATATTCGAGCAGCCCTACTAGACACTGAAATATTGTTCCACCTACCTTGGCTGTGTTGTGATCTTTTTAATTTACCCTTAAATGTATAAGACCTGAGAATTGTTAATGTTATTGCCGGATTCAAATAAAGTATTAAAAATGTGTGTGTGTGTGTGTGTGTGTGTGTGTTTGTGTGGACTGGCACTTCAGGTCAGCTGTTGAGTGTGGGCCGAGATTCTGTCTCTTCAGCTGGTGGCTGACTGCGAGTACAGCCATCTGCGAGAAAAATCTGCATCGCTTAACTGCAGAAGAGTGCGGTGTGCAATTAAGAACTGACAAGAAAGTTTTTCAGTTGTCAATTTAGCCTGTAACAAAATGAGCTAAATCCAAAACACAACCATTTTCCACGGACAAAATTGTCTGCATGTTTCACTCCAGTCATTACGTTGCCTTTTGATAGCTCAACGTTGTTAAAAACATGATGCTCTGGAAGAACTTAATGGTTCCTCAAGCTTTGCTGCTGCATTTCTGCTTTACCATGGCCACAGGACTGGCTGAATTAAGAGACAAAGCCACCATAAGAAATGTGTAGGAAAAATACAGGTAACCTAATTTGACTAATCCACACTGCATCTGTGCATTGGGAATCAGTATCAGATACCCTGAGCTGAAGAGGAAGAGGTTGCCTCTGCATTACCCTAATGCAGGAAGTATTCTGCATTGTGAAAGGGAATTGTTTGATTCAGCTCAGTACACACACACACACACACACACACACACACACACACACACACACACACACACACACACACCAAATTCGGCGTTCTGTTTTCTAAAGAAACCCTTTTAGGCTCTCAGATCTGATGCGTCCCAGGGGATCTCTGGAGCTACTGTCTCAGAAACAAATAAGTTCATGTGCAGGTCACTGATTGTGATTTTGATCTTCTTACCACTGTGATGACACTTGTAATTATTTCATAAAAGTACACAACTGAAGCAGCCTGTTACTCCTCAACAGCAAAGTAAACAACTACCCCTGTGAACAGGTGGGTAAAGAATAAGTAATCCTGGCCTCTGTCAAGTTATTACTTTAAGCCTCAAAAATTCAAAAAGGAACTCACAGCCTTTAACTAAAATCTTGTTTTCAGCCGTAACCTGACCCTGGACTCGAGGTAATCATTTCACTCTTCAAGCCTAACCACCCATAGTGGGTCCATACAGTTTAGGGGGCGCCCTGTTTTCCATTTGACATAAATGGTGTGTGATTTGGAATGCAGTGTTTCAAATGTTCCAGTTTTTACTGGTCTATACTGAAACAACAATGTGGATTAGCTGTCAATCATTCTGTTTGATGAACCAAAAGATAAAGCAAGAAAATCATACATAAATATTAGCGGCATTTAGAGTGAATTCCTGGATATTTTGTGCAACTCTCTCACTACACACGCCTATAGAGCCAAAATAAGGATGCATAAAGGTCATGTTTGTGTACTGCTATCATGATGCTTAAAATGCGAGCAGATCTCCTGCAGCTTTCCAGGTTCATTGTATTTTGGCCATCTAGACCTTCAGCGAGTCAGAATTAATGGACTCCAATCAAATGCTGCCATCTATCCTGGTTAATCCTCCTCTCTGCTGCAGAGATTCCTCATTCATCTCCATAAACCACACTGGCCTCCATGCGATCTGATAGGCTTATTCACCTGACTGAATATCAAACAGGGAATCTGATTCCCAGGTTACCACACGGAAGCTCCTGCCATGGAGCGGATACCTAAGATATTCATGCATGCGATGGCATCCTCAGGAATAATGAAGCACACAGCAACCCTAGTGTCTATGTGTTTGTGTGTTTTCACCTGGAACACCAAAGTGGGTATTCTCACTCTCACTTCTTTAGGTCACAGGAATGACTTGACATTTGCTTTGTTTGTCTCCTCTACCTGACTGCACATCAGTGTCATAGGCAGAACAAATAAGGGAGCATGTAGAGTGTGCTAAGTGTTAATAATGACTGAATGAGGGGAAATAGAAGCAGGAGTACAAGACGAGACATTTCACATGGTTGAAAAGAGATGGAGAAGGAATCAAAAGAAAGATTAGTAAGTGTTAATAATGACTGAATGAGGGGAAATAGAAGCAGGAGTACAAGACGAGACATTTCACATGGTTGAAAAGAGATGGAGAAGGAATCAAAAGAAAGATTAGTAAATGTGAAAGAGACAGATTTGAGGCATGAAAAAAGGATGAAGATGTGAACGGTGAGGGAAAGAACTGAGGGAAACAGAGAGGCGAGGCTAGGTCTGAGCGCGACCCCCTGTCATCTGCTGACTGTCTGGAAATAGAGTGGGGCCCGTGCCCTTGTCATCTCAGCATCACGATGATGACAGCCCATGAAGTGAACCACAGAATGACTACAAGTCAAGGCTATTAGAGTAAGAATTGGACAAATGAGAGCCTGCACTTTCTAAACCCTTAGAAGACCCAGTTCAACACGAAAGAAAAGTAAGACATCATACACTCATCCCCGTACTGACTACCCTGGCTCGTGCCACGATCTTATTATGTGTGTGCATGTCTCCATCTACTCCTCGACTTTCAGGGATGATGGCAGAGGGAGGCAGGAGCAGACACCCATGGGAGGAACGTCTAATCCCGTCACCCAGCGGCAGAGAAAACAGGAGGAAAGCACTCTGTCCTCTTCTTCTCAACTAACCCCCTCCCCTCCGCCCTCCCAGCACTTTCCAGCTCTTGGCCTTTCCCTTTTGTGTGTCTGAGTGGTGATAATGGCAGGCTGTCCGTCACGCAAGGTCTGACCCAGATTCACTTGGTGAGGAGAAGGACAGGGAGTGGGGTGATGGGGATATCTCAGCCCTTCACCCATGGGACTGATCCTCCCCAGTCAGAATCTCTTGCCTCCTAAAGCTAAGGGCGCAGTCAAGCCAGCGTCTTCGACCTGTGCTACTGCCGGGGAAAAGGCTGGCTGAAGTGCAATGCAAACCGGCAGCAACCAGCTCATTAGGCTGGTACCCCATGGTAGGGCGCAGACTTATTCATGCACAGCTCCACAGACTAAAGGCCACTGAGACATAGTTAATTTGCTTACTGGTGTGTGCCAGGCAAAAACCACTGAACTTTGTAGTCCACAGTCAAATGTGATCCTGGATCAAAAATGCCAACATGTGTGCCAAT
>NW_019525072.1:211022-299986 GCF_002814215.2 Seriola lalandi dorsalis | reverse complement strand
GTTTCAAATACATCCATAGATGAAAAGTCAGGGAATCAGCAGAGTCATTAGGATGTGTCCCCTAGGGGCAATAAATATCCAAATTTTATGGCAATCCACCCAATGACTGTCAAGATATTTCAGTTTGGACCCAGAAGTGGAAGTGCTGGACTGACAGATTGCCATCCCTAAAGCCACACCACCAGCATCGCTAAAAATAGTGGGAAGAAAAAGAGTTATTTCGCCAACGACCCTGATACGGTATCTCACCATCACATGGCCACCTCACAAGGATTAAGAGTTTGGCCATGTGAAGAGAACTAGTAAGAAAAATGCAGGAAATAGAAAGAGAAAGATGGGAAGGAAGGAATGAAGGAGTTTTTATTTTAACATAATCTTATTAATTTGAACCTCAGACATTTAATCTGATCTGTTAGTGTAATGAAAATTAGCGCATGATTGGCAAAGTTATGCAGTCAATTAATTCACATTGACAAAGTTGCTTTTTGGACCCAGATAAAATGCATGCAGGTGGACAAGCAAATAAAAAAAAAATTTGACACTGAAGCATCTGAAACCCAATTACATAATGCAGCTGAAAAGTTGAAAACTGTTCTGTCGAATACCACTTAGAAGTATGTTCCAGATAAAATCAAAGTCTGAGCAGATCTAAACTCTGCTAAGACATCTTTCCACCTTCTTCAGAGCTAAAGGTTTTCCATTTGGAAAAAGGGTCCAACATCTAGATAGATCCACATCTAAGGACTTGTTTGAGAATTCAACCCATTCTCCAGGCAGAGGAAGGTCATCTTTCCTATGTGATATTCATACTATGCTTTTAGTGTCTGTTGTTTTGTCCATCCCCTGCAGTGTAGCACACCAAATGATATTGATGAGCCATCACCAACAAGAGTAGCCATTACTATGTGCAGCAGAATTGATTTAAAAGCTAGTGTAAAGTGCGTTTGCTCACATTTGTAAAAAAAACTCCTTTTCGATTTGCCATTTCAACTGAGCAATAATAGTTTTTTTTTTCCTGGTGGAGGACATGAGCTACATTCAATGGTATTCAATGGTATCATTCAGTACTGGGAAATCTATCTTTCTCTCTCTCTCTCACTCAGTTTGAATGCTCTCTGCCACGGAGGTACAGCCACCCTCCCTCTCCCTCCCTGTGTCCTTCAAATGTCCTTGCATGACAGTGCAACTGCAGCATGCTTCACCGCTTCTATGGGAGGCATCTCTGGGATCCCAGTGTGTGGGAGAGGACTTCTGCCTGGCTCCCCATCTATCTGTCGCTTATCTCAATCACGCACACTCCTGCCATCCCTCCCCTCCCCACTGTCCCCCAATCTCTCTCTCTCTTTCTGCTGTCACACGGAGCAAAATATCACTCTTTCATTTATCTCTGCCCTGCTTCACTTTGTTTTACGAACAAAGGGACATTTCTCAGTCTGTCACCCAGATGAAGACTGACAGGGAATTGAGGCATTTGTTGCCTTAATTCCTCCAAAATTGCTTTGTAAGTGATTCCTCGTTGCTTAGTTAACAGGCCATGGCTACATTTGATGGCTTGACAATGCTTTGTCATAGAAATTCAAGGTTTTTATGTAGCTATGAAATCGCTGTCATCCGAGTGGCAGAGAGGTTACTCAGGTTAATGTGAGAAAACTGTCTCCACTCTTAGAGTATCCTCTCACATTAGCATTTTCAGTTATATTAATTACAATGAAATATATTATTTCTTCTAAAATACCTCGTGTTGTTGATATAACATGCTGGATGAAATTCCATTGCTCTAATCATCAAGGCTGATAATCATGATTAATCTCTACATAATCATCATCTAACAAAATCATCATGCACACGCACACCTGGACTTTCTCTATCACAGCTCATGGCTGCAGAGAAGTTCTCCTTATTGAGAGTGCTATAGCGCCAGAACTTATTATCAGCGTTTGATCGTCTTGCTGCAGAGGAAGTCATTATCATCATACTTCCCTGTGTATGCAGAATACTGTGATTAAAAACTATAGCAGATGTTCCGTTATGTGGTTGCACTGTAGGTGAGCTTCAGTCACACCTATGTTCTAATCGTACTGAGGAAACATGACATTAACTGACTGACTGTAGAGAGATTAAATGCAGAGACACATGAAGTGGCATTTGCTTGGTCTTTCCTTCCCTGCTTATGACACTTTTCACATTTATCATTATCATAGTGGAAGGAGACACAATAGTTTTCTAATTTTTCTACAAGATATCCAACTCTTTACTCCAGCCAGTGGTTTTCTATTCATTTCAAAGTCTTTTGAACATTTTGAATGGGATGGAACAGGCTAATTAGCCACCCTGCCTGTACAATCCTGGCCTTTGAAAGGGAGGGAGGCAGACGGCAACTTTAAAACGGAAGGGAGGAAAACAGAGAGTTGTACACCCCTTTTCCCGTTCCTTCTCCGATGATCAATCACAGCTCAGATTTTTACAGCATCTCCTCCGTTTGCCCCTGTTCAAGCTGCACAATATCCTCGCGGACATCAAATGAGCTCCATAGCGCACACAGAGAAGCTGCCAGAGTGTCAGAGACCACACCAAATTTACACATGGACACAAACATGCAGTAATGACAATGACAGAGAGAGGGGTATGAACACAGGAGTCCAAAAGCAAAAAATGTGTCACACTCCTGTGTGAAATGTTCTCTCAGGCTCCACTTGGCAGACAAAGTAGGCCTAAATGATTTATGAGAGGCAACAAAGCTTGCCAATTGTTTGTTTTAGATAAATGCTACACAAAGCAAAAACTAACAAACCTGATGATGGCAAACAAAGGAAGATGAAAGTTTTTGGCTCAAAAGAAAAAAAACAAAAGCACCTAGTTTTCCTGAGTTCAACGTTGCCATTTCAGGAGCGGCCTGAAATTCAAACCTGCAGGCTGTGCAAACCTTGGCACAGACAAAGGTTTCTGTAACAGTGGAATACATATAAAAAGGTAGCTTTTCAAAGGAAGTGCTTGGCATTGAATCTCAAGTGAAATGGATCCCTGTGGCTGGACGCGCTTACCCCCTGCAGCAGGATCCCTGCGTCCCAGGACCATCACCTGGCCGACTGCCCGCCCATCAGACACCAACACCTGGTAGTCCTCACCAAACATCCCCTCCCCCTGCACCGCCAGCAAACACCCTCTATCCATCGGCTCAACTTGCACAGCTTCACTCAGCTACAGCCGACTCAGTTATGCATCACAGTACTGTACTGTATTGTGCTGTACTGTACCGTAATCTACTGTATGGAAACTTTACAACACTATTCTCCTCCCACAGTAACATTTCGCCTCAATGAGTATGTTTATGAGAGACACTGAAGTTCGGATATAGCAGAGGCCTAAACAGGCTGACAGTTTACACAGTGAGCACACACAATAGGAAAGCTTCACTAACTGCACCTCTTGCTCTCCTCTTCACACACAAACACACAGAGACACACACTACTATACATTCTTTCAACATCTGCGCTCTTCATCAGCAGCATGCCTATTCAAACTCAGGATTGGAGACAAGCGCTTGGGGCTGCAGAAGCACTTCCCTTCTCCTTTCCTCTGCACTCTCTCTCTCCCTTGATCTCCCTCTCTCCATCTTTCTCTTTCATCTGAAAGGTTTCTGTGAAAGGCTCGAGATGAAAGGCTGCCCTCAGTGGAAGCGTGATTGCAGAGACAGCGCTAGCGGCCCAAGGTGCTAGCAGAATTGCTCACTCAGAGCCGCTCCGCCCCACAAAGATGCGCACTGCCATTGTCCACAGTTTGTGCATGTGCGACATCGGAGAGATGCTCAGTTTAACCGTCTCTTTCTTACACATATTTATATTCTAGCAGCGCACAGACTAATTGTACACAGGAAATCACAAAAATGTGCACGTCAAATCTTATGGAGGAGATGTAATGTGCTATCACACACCAGAGAAACACAATGAGATAAATACTAGCCACACACAGCAAAATGTAGATACACTGCACAACACCTGGTGCTTTCTGTGACAATGCAATTATGTTGAGCATATACACACAAACACTTTTTCTGTGATGAAAGTGACAAAAGTGCTTTTCTAATCTGCTAATCTAATAGCAAAAGGCCAAAGGACTGGCGCAGAGAGCAACCGGAGATGCAAACATCTGCTTACAGAAAGCTGAGGCTGAGGCTTTTGTGGGCAAAACCCACCAGAAAAGCCAGAGTTTGAAATCAATGCAAAGGGCGCCCTTCGGTAGTCAAACCACGGCACGTTAGGTCTGAGGCTAGTATCTTTAGATGCCACAACTGAGAGAAGTATGTTTTTCACGAATCAGAGACTCAACAATGCTAAATCATGCTTTACACGTGCTTTTCCCAAAAATCAGCTCTGGATATTTGCAAATTTTAAAGACAAGAAATCAAAGGTAAAAAAAGATAGATTTAATTGTATCCTTCAGTCACATAACAGAACCACAAAGAAGCACAGAGAGTCCTCCTCAATATGTCTTGGTTATAAGAATAGCGCACCCTTCTCTGTTCTATAATAAGGCAAGGCAGGGCCGCAGATCGATAATGCAGAAGGATGTTGCTGTAATGTAACCACAAACCTAGTTCTTTACCAGCATCAGGGTGGATATAAAAAGCTGAGATCTGCCAAAGGTGCTATGGTGAAAGTGATTAAAATGAATTGGATGTGACTGAAATGAATTGACCGGCATGCCAGATTTACAGTAAACATGTCTCCGTCATGAGACATGAGTTGTAGTGTGTAGTGAATTAGATTTCCAGAAGGCAGTGACAGGAGATAAGAGAGGCCAGCTCTACTGATGTCACACTGCACAAAATGGCTACAGCGAAAGCCTGCTGTCAAATCTGCAGAAAGACACACAATTACCCCTCTTAATCCCAAAAATAATATGCAAACACACATACACATAGACATAACCCCTAAACCTATTCATATATTGAGAGGAAACACAGGATTTTCAGACCAATTCTGCTAAATGCCTCTCTCATCTTCCATCCATCACAAAATTGCCTCTTTTTCGGCTCCAATTAAAGTGATTATGTGTCAGAGAGGGAAGCGTAAAATGATGATTATAATGACAGTGAAAGTCAGACGTGACTCTTTGTGAAAGAGGCACAGGTGCAAAACTAAACCCAGGCATCTCTATCCCAGACGGAGGACTTGGCACACTAGAGCCAGGAATTGTTACCGTACAGAGCAAAGAGGTGAGGGATAAAAGCCGACCTTTGAACTCCGAGAGACAGTAAAATACACACTCACTGTGAAAAGGAGATACAGGTGTCACAGCCCAGTATCTCTTAATTGCTCTTAGGCTGATTTACAACACAAACTGTAGGGACTGACACCAACAGCTTCCATTTAAGGGGTCTGCAGGGTTCGAACAGTGACAGTGAATTCATTATGATGGTTGACTACTGTGATATTAATTAACGTTTAGAAGGTTAACAGTGTTTTAAGAGATTTGACCATATCAGTCAAATCAGCATCAGATAATAATCCGATGTAGCACTTTGGTTGGCGGGAAAGCCCATCCACATACAAGTCTATAAATAATGATTATTTTTAAAATCGCTTAATCTGTCAGTCTATAAAATGTCACTTTAAAAATCGCAATTCATTTATCTTTTTTAGACACCAACATAAGATTTTACTAACTGAGAAGATATTAAAAAAAATATGCTTAAAGACAGATCTACTGACATTAATTTTTCCACATAAATCCATTACATGCAGAAATATTTACCTTTTTTTTTTTGTTTTGTTTTTTTATGACCAAAATATTAGTTTCACTTTTGAAAAATAAACTTGTCAGGGCCCTCTGGTGGATAACAACGCTATTTGTAAATTTTCTGAAAAATTTCGACATTCTGGGGGTGCCCCGGTGGCTCACCAGGAAGGTTTAGTCCTTCCTGCAGCAGCCAGTGTTTGAGTCCCTTTGCTGCATGTCATCCACTCTCTCTGTCCCTTACTTTCCTGTCTCTCCCTTACTGCAGCTATAATAAAATGGTAAATGCCCCAAATTTGATCATTTCTGTACTGCAATTTGCTGTTATTTAGCAGCCAAAATATAGCATAATAAATTATGCCTGCAGCTAGCTTGTTCTGAAAAGATGATCAAAATTATTGTTTTATTCTATTTAAATTTTTTGTCAATTGACCAATCGATCAATTATCTAATCATTGCAGAATAATAAATGCCATGGATGAAATGTTCAAAATGCTGTGCTAAAGGCTGCTGACTGCAACTACCAACAAAAAATGTCAGTGCAGAGGCCAAAAATATAAAGTAATAAATGTAAATGTACTGCTCAATGTATTTTTTGACCGAAATTCTTTATTAGATTTAAATGATCTCTAAAACATTAATATAAGTGTCAGCCTCAAAATTCCAGTATTGACCTGGCTTTACTACATGTATTGCGCTGCAAAGTTAAAGTGGCATAAATGATGTTGTCTACAAATCTTAAGCACCACTTTTGCTACCATGCATCACAGAGCATTAATAATTTCCTCACATGAAATACAGCACTATACATGCACAGTGTGGTGCCTGCCTGTATGTGCTGCACTCAACAACCACCACATCCTCCATCTTGAAGCTCTGATATTCATATCCTGGCTTATAGCTGTAAATAACACATTATAAGTACTCTTGGCTCTAATCTCAATTCAGGTAACCATATCGACAACCATTTTAAACTCCATTAGTCCACTGTGGAATTTCTGCATTTTCAAACTGTTTAATACACATGAATTTCCAAGGAGCTCTAGAATCAATAACTGGGATATTTTCTTCACCATTTGAAAACCCTGCTGAGATTTTAGTGCATCCTGCTGTTCTTGTGGAAAGTTTTACAGGCCCCGTGCGGTCCAGACTGGGACACCAGCAAGGCCAACATTCAGAGGCCATCCTGTCAGGTGGGCGGATCGCAGAGACAGGGCATTTTTGTGATATATGGATAGGAAGGACCAGAGTGAGGCTGCGGAAAAGGAACAAAGGGCCACAACAAAGCCCTGTGTGTCCCTGAACTCCTGCGTCAAAGCAGAGGGAAGAGAAATCAATACCAACTCATGCCATGCCCAGGCAGCATCAGGTATATATGACCGTGAAGACAAAACAAGAAAAGAGGAGAAAGAGAGCAAAGGAAGAGATGAGGAGAGGAAGAGAGCAATGAGGCACATTTTGAAGGCCAACACTGCTCCCTATTGTTATTAGATAGCTCCCTAGCCTCCCTCAGCTGCACAACGCTGTTCTTTCTCCCTGTGACCTTCTTCTGTAAGATTTTGTTGTACTCTTTTCCCAAACAACTCATCTATGGTGGAGCGTCTGTAAAAATGATTAATCTATTTCAATCTGGTTTTCATATTGCTTTCAATCATGTACGCATTGTGCAAGTGTCATAAATTACCATAACATCACATAAAGTTGGAAAGGTTAAATTAAGCCTGGAACAAATAGGAAATTAAGAACTTGCTGCATCAGTTGGCATTTTCAATGAAGCTTCTGTTGGTTTGGAGTCGTGCGAGCGAGATGTGCAGGTGACCAGCATCCCTGAGGGCTGAGTGACACCTAAAGGGCACAGCTTGGCTTCTCCAAGACATCTGCAGCGTGTCTCATTAGTATTCAGCTATGAATCATTCAAACACAGCCGGCTGCCATTATCACAAACAGCAGAAGAGGGGGACACACACCCACGCACACTCTCATATACTTGGGGGCACAAACAAAAAATAGAACAGAAAAATGCTCAGTCAAAAATCTGCACCAATATGGAGGAAAAGTGGTGCCAGTGTGAGTCGATCAGCAGAAAGAAAAAAAAAATTCATTTTCATTTATCAAGCAAAAACACCCCAAAAAAATTACTGGTTTCAGTTTCTCCAATCTGAGGATTTTCAGCTTCTCTGCTTCTCTTCTCAAAAGAAGAAATCTGAAAACATGTAATGAGGCTCTTTGAAATTGTGATCGCCATTTTTCACAATTAACCAACATTTTAGAGACTAAACGAATAATATTTAAAAAAAAAACAATGGACTAATTGTTCATGGAGGTTGCAGCTAGGGCTGCAACTAAGGATTAGTTTCATTATTTATTAATCCATCAATTATATTCTTGATTAATTGATTAATTGTTTGGTCTATAAAACATCAGAAAATAATTAAAAATGTTCAACACAATGTCCTAAAGCTTAAGGCGACGTCTACAGTTGGATGTAGCTAGAAATTTTTCATTATCAATTAACCTGTTGATTATTTTCAAAATAAATTATTTGGTCTCTAAAACAGCGAGAAAGGCAAATCACATATGAGGCTAAAACTATTAAATGTTTGGCGTTTTAGCTTAAAAACTCAAATAACAATCAATCAGAAATCAATTATCAAAAGTATTGTAATTATCAGATGTCTTCAGATCAGTGGTCGATCAATGCCAACTGACTCATCAATAAATACGTTAGTTAGTTGCTGCCTTATATGCCAAAGGTAAATGTCAATTTTTACAGTCCATACAAACAGCAACACACTGGAGTATAATGAAGAAACATGTAAGACACACACAAAAAGCTCTTTGTGTGCCTGCACAAGGTGAGACCTCTCTCCTACAGAACCCCATTTGCATGCCGTGCAACAACTGTTTGTGGTAAGTGTGCTTACACACTAAACCAGAGCAGACTACTAATGCAGGAAGGATCAACTTCAAATAAAGATACTCCTCTCCATCGCTTCCCCTCTCTCTCTGTGTTTGTGCGAGTGAGTCAGAGTGCACATGCTCAGTGGAGATGCAAAACTACAAAGGCACAACAACTTTGTGTCCTCGACATTTCATCACCATACTTGACATCGATTATCTATACGCTTACATTATAACAAGCACTGTGCTGTGACAAACAACAGGACAGTCAATGATAACCCAGTGAGCTACAACAGATTTGTCAATTTGTGCTGGACTCAGCGAGGAGTCAGCATTCATTAAACACATCGCATCTAATATCTACTGAGGGCTCTATCACTTTAAAGCATAACTTTAGCTAACGTGTTTACATGCCAATGTCTGCAATACAAGTTAGCCAAAAGTGTTAATGTTGTGTTATTGTATACAGTGCAATATGAACACATGTGCACTGATGTCAACATAAAATCACATCATTATTGTTTCTCCCAGCAAAGCTTCAAACTATATCAAAGGATGATCTTCCTCGCTCCAAATGTAGTTTCACTGTTCTCAAGCTGCACTTGACACAAGAAGCAAAGTAAGCAGGTGTACAATTTCAGGAAAACACTGTGGAAGATACAAAGCAATAAGGTGAAGTCCTCAGTGGCCTAAGCAACCCCTTTTTCTGGCATTTTCTACAGCTGAGAAACAGAATGTCTTTTAATGAAACCAGTAAAATACAAACTCCCCTCAGAGCACATGATGCATTAATAATTCTAAAAAAGTATAAATATTTGAAGCTGTGTTTCAGGGTGAGTGTCAGTGTGTGAGCACTGAAGAAATCAGTGATGATCTGATGCCCAGATATTGCCTGTATAACCTGAGCAGGCATCACATATCGCAAAGGAAGCAATCTAATAAAGAATAAATGCATAATAAATACCGTACACAATAATCTTCATAGACCCCCGTCTCTGACACCACCCACACAGCACCATCCCTCATTTCGAGAAATCACTTTGCTGTATATATGGATTACTGAAGGGGCTCAAAGACCTGTACAGTTTCATTAAAAGACACACAAAAGGACCACAAAGAGTTGCCAAAATACCAAAGACTGGTGCAAAATGACCTCAAAGAGATGCAAAACATCTGCAAAGAGACATAAAATGATTAATGTCTGACACAAAATTCCCACAAGAAACAACCACAAAGTCTAAATGGCTCTTATGTAAGAGAGGTAGGGGCCCATTGTTTCATAATACATCACTGCTGCCAACATTTAACAAATATCAGAGAGGTCGCTGTGACCTTTCTGTGTACACTTCTCTATCTCCAGAGCGTCTTTTTGGGACAGAGTGGATCAGACTGGATGAGCCCTGCTGCCAAACCCTGGAGCTTCTCACTGCAGCTCTGCAACCATCAGTGCAGGACACCTGCTGCCATCTAGAAAGTGGAGCTGATATTTTACCATGATGGCCTTTAGCATCCTGGTGTGCCCACAGGCAGCACATAGGAGAGAAAGCTGCAACACAATCCAGTCCCTAGTTTCTGGCCAACCAAAAAAACATCTGCCAAACCAAAGCAGCAGGCTGAGGGAGCCAAAGTGCCAGACCCACCTCTCTGCAAGTAAAGTAAAATAATAGAGCCGAAGAAACATTAGAATCCTGCATTAGATCTACCAACACAAAAACATAATAAAGGCATGCATATACACGTTAATTATACAGGTAAACATGCACATGGGCGTGTGCCAATGCAAAGACATTATAAAGGTCAGGATTGCTGCACTTAGTTTCCAAACACCTGCAGGAAGATCAGCTGTTTGATGTATGACTGTGCGATACAACATGCATGCACAATGAGGTCAATAGATTGTTTATCAGTGTAAATGAACTCGTATATGGAGTCATTAGTGGTGTGGACACATTTATCACACAAAGATAGCATGAATTTACAATACCAGACTCTGAAGATGTGTTTACATACAAGAAAATACTCTAGATGACTGTGGAGTGTTGGAGCTGGGGAAACAAATTAGATAATATATGAGCTTAGTGTTTGTGTGATGAAAAATATTCACCATTAGTGTTTTACGTCTAAAACAGAGAGTGTAGCATGTGCACAGGTGTCATTGTACTCATGCCAACACAGTAGATGACGCAGTGATCTCTTAAATGCATACAGCATCTGCCATTTTCATAGCATTTAACCCCTGAGCCTCACTTCTCATAAATTACCCTTTGCTGCCGGTCTGCTTCTTCACTGCGCTTCTACGGCCTCCACAAAAGCAACCGGCTCTGTGAACCTCTCTTGTTTCCTAGTAACTGTGGGAGGAATGTAGAGCTTGGTGAACTCAGCAGCTTAAAGCAGCTCTAATCATCAAGTGACTGTCATTTGTGTGCATGCATGCAATGATTTCCAAATGATCACATGACCACATGTGTACACAAAACAATTTTTTAGCTATGCCAGTGGCAAGGCCCTGAGGATGACAAGGGTGTGTCAGTTGGTCAGTCCACCATCTCGGTCCAGACTGAAATATCTCAATAACTATTCAATGGATTTGCAAATATTTTGTACAGATATTCGTGGTTATGGATAAATCTTCATAACTTTGATGATCCTCGGACTCTTGCTCTAACGCCACCTGAAGGTCAAAAGTTAAAATTTTCTATGTGAAATACAGTATCTCACCATCTGCTTGATGGATTGGCACAACATTTGGTACAGACATTCACGGTCCCCAGACAATGTATCTTAATGAATTTGGTGCTCCCATAATTTCTCCTTTTGTGCCAACATAAGGTTCACATTTGTGGTTTGAAGTGTAATGTAAAACAACTGTTAGATGGATTGTCACTGCATTTGGTACATTCCTGTGCCTCAGGATGGATTTTAATAGATGTTGAGCCTTTAACGTTTCATCTTCTGGTCAAAATTTCATTCTGGCTGGTATTTTGGTTTGTGACTAAATAGCTGCAAAAATAATGACATTCCCATTAGCCTCAGCTGCACTTGGTTTATAGTACTAATTTGCAAATGTTAGCATGCGGCACCAAACTAAGTTGGTGATCATGGTGAAACTCAGTCCTCTTCATTCATTAATTTCTACAGTAACACAGGAATAAATTTAGGCTTTGATTCTCATAACATAGTTAATTAATCAATTATCCTACTGACAGATATTAAGCTACAACAATTTAGATAATTGATTAATTGTAATTAAATCGAGCAAATGACAAATCATGACTGGTTCCAGTTTCTCAAATAAAATGATAAATAAAAGAATATAAACAAACAAAATAATCAATAATGAAAATAATCACTTGTAGCAGCCGACAGAAAAACAGAAATTAAACCTAAAAAGGAGGAACACATCCAGACCATTAAAACCTTCAAACAACCTTGTTATAACCTACAGGCTGAGCTCTGGCTTTGGCAGTGATTACCTCTGTTTGCCGTTCTCAAAAGAGCTCATGTTATTGAACAAGGTCAAACATTAGAAGGCAATTGCTTTCCTTGCTGCTGAAATTATGACCAATGCGTGACTCACTACAACCAGCAACAATAACTAGGCTACACGCGAAACCAGAGGAACCCATCCAGTCATATTCGGCACAGCCATTTTCGTCCCTCTTTCTCCTATCCACCTACTACTCACTACAATCCAGAGAGCACCATCTCTGCACAGTGTTCATCTCTCTCCTGCCTTTCTTGTGTTTATATTGCACACTGGCTGTGTTTCATGTGTCATGCACTATGTATAGGAGATGGATGCCACCCAGCAATTTGATCAGCAGACACAAAACACAGGAAGCATCGGATGAACCAGAGGGATACGGGTCTGTCTCAGGGGAAAACAGATATGACCTTTTCATACTCACTGCTCTAACAGTTTATGACAGTGAGGTTGGCCTCATCCATGGATTCCACATGTAATGTTTGTGTCTGCAGTGGTCCACATTACAGAAAATCCATCTTTTAAGCTTGGCTGGATTACTGGATAATGCAAGTCCGTATCTGCTCCTCAGCCGGTTACAAGTCATTACATGTATATTAGTGAGCAATAACATGGGAATTGGTTTCCTTGTGAGAAGGGTAGCTCCTAGTGGGGAAAATGAGGAAGGAAATGAAAAGTGATCCACAGGGTTGCAGCGGAGCATAGCCTTTCTTACGGCAGAGACTTGCAGTCACATGGATAAATACAACATAGAACAGAAACACAAGGACATGGACAACCTGAAATGAACAAGCCAGTTACGAGATTGAGACTAGAACACATAGGACAGTAAATGCGACAGGGATTTAAATGTTGACTGAGGCAGAGTGAAGATGGAAATCAAAATTTTAGCCAAACCCCAAGGCAGTGCAAACATATCTGATGCTTTGCAAACCGATTCTAAATCTCTTGTCGCAGTTTGATAAATCCACCTTTAGTCTGAAAGTAGAGAGTTGCGTGGAGAAGAAGGGCAAAGAGGGAGATGGTGAAGGAGTCTATTGAGACCAGGAGCAGAATGAGATGAGGGATATTTGGATCTATTCAGGAGCAGAAGGAGACTAATCTGCCCAAAATCATCAGAGCCTGCGCTGTCTGCTTTGTATTCCTGCCTGAGCATTTTGGGAGTGAAAATCAGAAGTGATGAGAGAAGAAGATAGGAGGAAACTGTCTAAGTGAGAAGAAAGAAGACTATTACTGCTTCTTCTTCTTCTAGCACACCACTAACACCGTCATCTTCACTTCCTCTCACTCTCCTTTCTTTCTTTCTTCTAGGAACATTTTGGGGAACAACTATTTCCCTCTTTAAGGTTTCTCAGTTGCTTCACAGTTCAGCCCCCTTCATGAAGTAACACAGATGAGTCTTTAGCCCAGAGGTATCTGAAATGTAAGCTAAATCAGGCCCTTTCCAATACGAAATGCATTCCATCCTACACTCAGGAGTCCATAAGTGATTCGGCTCAACTTGCTGTGAACCCTTTTAAGCATTCACCTGGCTTTAAATGTTTAATAATAACCACAAAATCATGTGCATGTAACAAAACACAACCTTTCAGAAAGGAGAATAGTGCAACATGATCTGCATCTCCTGTGTTTAGACTACTGCTGCCCTGTGCAGGGAGGAAGCATGTGCATTTGAATCTGACACACTGTGCCCCATTTCTACTGAATATTAAAAGCAGAGTATATGCATGCTGCTATTTCAGGTACGATATAACACCAGGTGAGACTTGTGTGGATGTTATACCTCTTTGTTTCACAAGAAGGTGCAGACGGTGTACTAGTAGATACTGTGTAGATGCATAGACAAAGTAGCCTCCTGGGACATAAAT
Organism: Seriola lalandi dorsalis; assembly: GCF_002814215.2. Lineage (NCBI taxonomy): Eukaryota > Metazoa > Chordata > Actinopteri > Carangiformes > Carangidae > Seriola > Seriola lalandi. The sequence continues at coordinate 285,997 of NW_019525072.1, read as the reverse complement.
CTTGTCAGTGGACTCATATGTCCAGGTCTTTCTTTTCTGCCTAAAAAAACATTTAAAAAAGTAGCTGTAATCAATATTTCATTTATACTGTGTGACAATGTGAAAACAATGTGACAAAACAACAATGATGAACTTACAAAGAATTATGACCCAAATCTGTACCTCCCCCTCAGCTCATTGTTCAGCTGCCTGGCAAACAACTTTCCTGTTTTAGTTCACTCTAACAGCCCTCACAGCACTGTTTTCAGAGAAAGAAATCCTCTAAAAATCCACGGTCTGCTACCTGCCCAGCACCAAACAGCAGACAGACACAGGTAGCAACTAGCTGGTGAACACAGTGCATTTAGCGGGTAAAGAGCCGGATATTTCCACTCAGGAGTTGGTAAAGACCAAAAACAGAGCAAAAGGAGATATAACTCTTGGATTTATATTCAGGTGACAACAAACATGACTCCAAATGAATGATAATGTTGCTCTGTAACCACTGGGTGTGTAAATAAGCAACTGTTTGCTAAATAGTTTAAATAGATTAATAGCTCAAATAAGATCTAAATCTTGACATAGTCCTGAGATTGTATTTAATTTTCCCTTCTTTATTGGAGTTTTTAGCTGATAGTCTGTCCAGACAGGCAGACAGTCTCCACTCCAACAGAGAACACAAGCTGAACTTTTGATTTGCAATAACACATACATGGTTAAGGTAGTTAATGCACAAAGTGTTAACATTCTAGTTCAACATTTTGGGAAATGTTGTGACACTTAGATGAGAAGATTGATACCATTCTCATGCCTGTATGATAAATATGTGAGTGGAGCCAGCAGCCAGTTAGCTTAGCTTAGCATACAGAGAAGGCCCACAATGAACAGCAAATATTCATCTTTACACAGATTAAAACAAACGAGATATTAGATGTTAATTAGTGAGCTTTAGAGCTGCTCTTAAGGGATTTTGTTACTATTGGACAGAGCCAAGCTAACTGTTTCCCATTGTTTTTTAATGCAAAACTAACTGGCTGCTGGCTGTATTCATATTAACTGTGCAGACGCTAGAGTGGCATCAATCTCTTTCCTGACAAGAAAGCAAATAAATGCATTTCCCTAAATATCAAACTGTTCTATTAACCTGAACAGAGCTCAATTATTGAATTCACTACCACATGACTCATTTAGATTGGTTAAAAGTCACAGGGAGGGGTTGTGTAGTGCAGAAAAAACTCCATCTTGTACAGCAGGACTGCATCAGACGGTTGATCCAGTGAATCAATGTCGAGTTCATTACAAAACTGAAAACAAAATCTACATGCACACACTCTCCAATGACCTCAAAGTCAGTTTTACATTTCATAAGTTGATGTCTAAATTCAGCAGAAGTTCACTGGGAAACATAATAAAATGTCACCATCCTCGAAATCCTGAGAGCAGGATTAGTGTGCATGCTGTCAGTCACGTGTGGACTGATTGCCACAAGCCGGGCGAGTAGTGGAAAGAGAGGAGAAATGAAAAATTTGTCATTATCTGCTCAGCTTAACATACTGGTAAAATACATATGCATCTCAAAATAAAATGTAACCAATGCAGTTTCACTTAAAATGTAATCAGAACAAGTTTTTCAAAGAACCAAAAAGGGCAAAATGTGACGACTAATTTGTTCTGAAGCCAAGCAACTGTTTTTTGCCTATCGAATTTGAATATTAACCTAATTATCTCAAGATTTTAAAAATTAATCTGTAGTGTGCCAACTGTCAGTAAAGCAGAAAACAGATGCTGCCTAAAAATCTGTTAAGAAGCATTGTAATTACTGGTAGGGTTTTACCACGTAATAAAGTGTCAAATAGACAAAACATGGAAAAGTTGAATTTTGCATGCCATTTAAGTCAATAATTAATCAATTATTCTCATGAACATTTTGTCATTACATTTCAACACCAATCACATATGGATCTTTTTCTCTTTTTTTTTCCTGCTGCAGTGCGAAGAGCTCTGGTCAGCTCGGTCTCTCAAAGAGTCAGCAGAGAGCTACTTTTGATTTAGAGTCCATTTTGTTATGTCTCACTTCAGAACACCTTAATAGACGACAAGTTATTTTTATGACTCACAGGCAGGAGCTTTCAAGCAGCACATTAGGGCAGCAAGACTTTTCCAACATATCACAATGGACCAACTAAAGCTTTGTGAGCAGGGGAAAATCTAGAGGATAATGAAGTAAATACTGGCCTCTTGGACCCACAGTGCAATCACTTCAGGATGATGTTGAACATGAACTGCTGGGGAGTAATTTTATTGTCATTTTTTCTACCCAACAGCTGCAGCCATCTCAGTAGTCATTTGATTTGTGTTCTGACACGCAAACTTAATCAGCTGACAGGATGACTTGTTGGTTTTTGGACTGTTGTTTATTTTCATGTGTAAGTACATAGAATTCATTAGGGCTGAACAATTTGCGAAAATAATGTAATTGCGTTTTTCTATTTCATCTTCTTTTTTAAAGCCAAAATGGTTCCACACAACCAACGTACTGCTCCTCTTGCACACTAAAGTTTCCGCAGTGCCAGGTTCTGACGAGACCGAGGCCATCACACAAAAGGTCAAAGTGTAGCGTGTCAAGTTGTTGCTCCCTCTTTTAGCCAGCAGCCTTTGTGGTTAGAAAATCGCATTTTATCATATTGCGATATTATCGCAAAAGCAATTAATCATTCAGCCCTAGAATTCATCCAATTCACCTTAGTGTCTTCGTATCAGAAACAGATTGTGATTCCTCAACTCAATTTATCTGCTGATTCTGAATACTGACCTCAAACCAGAGCCATTGGTGGAGGTGAAATCATTCACATGTTGGCACAACAAAACTCTTTTCACCAGCAAGGTGATATGATCAAATATGAAAAAAACTTAAACCTTTTTATTTTTAATTCGTCCAAGCATGGCATGTTAGACTGTAGTGACATGTTTTTAGGTCAATGAATGGAAGAAATAACTTTAACATTTAACAGAATGACCAGCATGCTTTTAGAGAACAGAAGGTCATAGACTTCCTAACAACAGCTGAGGCTCAATAGCTCTCCTTTCTTTTCAATTTTTTCTGAAAAGGTCAAACTGAATGAAATTAGAGGAGGATTTCTCCATTTAATTAAATGGCTTAAAAATACGTTTGCACTGATTTTGCCATAATTTGTACATTTATCTCTTTCATAAACCAAAAAAAATTTAATTTCATCATTACATCAGTCCATCACTATGCACAGATATCAAACCCGGCCATGCACATAACTGTGGCATGGAAACAAGGACCTTTGATAAATGCATGTAATATTTAAACTCTTAAATCATTAATGACCTTGAGAGCTTACTTGTGTGCTTACCACTGAAGCTGTGAGAGAAACATCATATAGACCACAAAACCCTGGAGTAAAAGGCCAAACCATTCACAGAGAGTTTGATTTCTGACTTGCAACCTCAGTTCACATTAAGGAATCCTTGCTAAGCATGAGAAAGCTGACAAAATGCCAAGACTCTTGAATGAGATGTGAAGACAGTCTCAGCTCTGTGGCAACCACTTTTTCACAGATCTGTTATATTCTATTGAAGCATGCTTTGATCACTTTTCCTCTACAATGCCCCAGTGCTGCATGCACTGTATATAAATTGTCCCTCTGTATGCTAATAGAAAGTGCATATTTGCACACACGCATGTGGTTGTACGTATGTGAGCTCAAGTCCTGGTGCGTTTACAACTTGCTGTGACAAGAACGCAGCATGAAGCAAAGCTAACATAAAGAACAGCTTGCTGGGTTGGACAGGGAAGTCTGGCATTTTCCCATCACAAAATCATTATGTGCTCAGCCCCTTTTTGTGCACGAGAGGTTGTGCCCCAGAATATGTGGAGGCTGTATATCATGTTAATATTTTGTTCAGCTGATTTACTTTAACATCAGTACGACTCTGGTAACGCTATTCCCAGCAGGGTCAATTACATCGGAAATGCCCTCAAAACATGCAGCTCCTCTGCCATGAAGCATTGCATCACCATCAGCCAATCACAAAGCAGCATTCATGGGGCTTTGTGTGGCACAGACCTAGGGAATAAGCAGGTGCATAAGTACAAAACAATGACTCCACAAACATACTGAGAGCCACACATGACTGTGTGCTGTTGTCAATAACAGACACGGAGCAGAGCAGGGAAACTGTGGATTTGGTGATAAACATTTCTACCAAAAAATCTCATTAGTTGTGCTACGTCTCTTATCGTATTTAAACAAACCTAACAAAGGCAAGGATATAACGTGGATCATTTGAAGTTGTGTCCTTGCATGTTAGATAAATATCTACCAGGTACGTGATGACGTGACCCAGCACAGTCCACCTGTCTACTGCTTTCACTATTGTCCTCTGAAATGAAAAGATGGTAAACAGAGCAGAAGAGCTCAGCTGGTTTGAAAACAAAATCTATTGTCCTGTCAGAAAAGCATTTCCATTAATGCATTCTTCATGTAGCTTACATTAGGTTGGAATTAAGTACTGTGATAGAAGCATGAATCGATCAATGTCAGACCAAAATATGACTGAATTTGAAGTTCACAAAGGTTTATCGTCCCACATCCAAACTCTTACAGTATAGAACATCCACCCAGCTGCACTTAGCTGTAATGTTGCCAACATGTCTCAAGACAATGTCAAGACAACATCCGCTTCTCTGTGATCACACTGTCGTACAAGAAAACACATTTTCAGTCTTAGTCCAAATGGTACTGGATTGGGTTTATATCAGGCTATTCATCACCACATCATGTACAGCCTGTCAATGCTCATGTCTTTTTCAAATAGTATAACATCATTTAGACATGCAACATAGCAGCGTCTCAAACACTGCAGGCCCCTCCCAGACACGATTCTGGCTGTGCCTCACCACAGAGGATCAGCAGATAGACAGACATGCGTGTTGACATAAACCTCAGCTGAGCATACTAGGTATAACATGGAGGCATAAAGCTACGAGGATCTGCCGTCTCTGCACAATGGCAACATTACGATAAGCATTAACTCTCCAGCAGGCTAATACTGGGCTTAATGCGTGACTCTGCTTAATCTATTCTTTACGGTTTAGCCCAGCACTGTGAACTGGTACAACTCTGTAATGGGCTTATAAAGATGCATCTATTTGCGATGATAGGCTGCAGTTAAACGGTGACAACCAAATGTAAATGCCATACTAGGGTTGACCCGAATGCCTCGAAGCTTCAACCGTTGCCATGGTAATCAACATCCAAATCAGTATTCGAATGCTGCAATGTTCTTCTGCTTTTTTTATTTTTATACATTATCACAAAAATCCCAAATAGCCCATGAAATAAGCAATTGTTATCCAACATTATTCATTAAGCATCAACGTGAATTATTATTAGTTATTCACAGAGAAAGACATTTAATCTTACTGACACTGGGATAGTGACATGTGACAGGCTTACAATTTAGCAATTTAATAATCTAATAATAGCAAGACGTAGAAAAAGTCAAGCGTCCAGAATAACTTGGAATTTTTGAAGATGTCGAGTGCCAGATATGCCCAAGGAAACTGGCATATCACAAATCTACAGCCAGTTTGGCAAATCACCTGACATCTGTACGGTAACAGCTTAGCCGTCTCTCATGTAAGTGTGACCTGCATACTAACAAAGTACAACATTGAACTCTGATTTTTGTCCCTTTTTTTTTTTTTTTTTTTTAAGTTAAACTGGTGCCTTGAATTGCCACGACCAGCAATGGCAATCCTGAATATTGCATGTGTACACATCTGGTAATCTTTTGTTCTGGTTATTAAAACCTGCTCCGCTTCTACAGGAAAGAAACTCATTACTTTCAACATTCAGCCGACTCTATTCTCCATTTTGAAATAAAAGACACCAGTGGCTCTTCAGCCTAATCCATGTCAATCCCTCTAAAATAGACACACTAAAACAGACAGAACTCCTTGGACAAGCTTTACAGTGATAAAGCAAAAAAATCCAATATACTCAGACCAAAGTATAGTGTAAAAGGTCTCATGCCACTGCAGCTTTAGTCTGCCTTCACCTGAGCCTCAAACTTATTTCCTGGAGCATCTGACAGGAGAATTCAAATATCAACTTGGAGAAATGAGAACTTCCAAAGGTCACCCCCAAAAAAGCAAAATACAGCAGCCAAAAATTGACCTGACAAGTTGAAGGCATCAGTATTCTACAGCAAACGTAGCAGCTTACAAGCAAACAAGTTTAAAGAGCTGTTTACTATTCCACTGTTGAGCCTGTGCAATCATTTCAAGTAATGACCTTATTCAGACACTCAACACTGTTAAAGAGAATTATGTTGCTGTTTGCCTCTGCAACACATCAGCATTACAACTTACCTGTCCATCTGTGAGCCAACCCTTTTTTTGTCTTTTGTTCTTTCAAACTTCCTTTCATTCTTTCCCCTTCTTTCATGTCCTCTGTCTCCTGTCTCACTCCCCTGACTCCCCACTAGCTACCAGACTGTCCTTTAGTGACAAGCACACAAGGGCTTAAGGGGAGGGGAGAAAGAAAGCAGGGAGAAAAAGGTGAGGGAGAATGAGGAAGGGAAAAGTAGGTGGATGAATTTCCCGAGCTGTGTGGTGCTGCCTTATTCTATGAAAAGTGCGTGTTTACCCCCCACCCCCTCTTCTCCTTTCTTCATTCCTTTGCATCCTGATACTAGATACTTTTCTTCTGTCAGAAGCCTTTCAATCCCATGAGTGTTTCAACACGCCTCAAGTATATTTCCCCCCAATCCTTTCTTACTTTAACCCCATGCCCTTCCCACCCTTTCCTTATCATTTGTCTCTACATCCGACTCCTTGAAACACAGGTGTCACACATGGATGCAAATACACAGTATACTGCATGCAGAATAACATTATACAGAAATGCACATATAGACACATATAGACGCCTGCCTCTCATGAGGAATCAGAGACTTTCAGTTAATTTTCAAGCGCAGCATTTTCAGGCTGCAAAGCTCGCAAATAGAATTTACCATAAGGACTGTAGAAGAGAGTGAAACTGAGAGATTAAAAGAAAGATGAAGAGATTAAAAAAAAGAAAAAAGAGATATAGAGGCCCAAGGGGAAGAGAGAGCATTACAGGAAGGAGTTGACCCACCCGATCATCCATTTACGATACCATCCCCCCATTTCACTCAAGGCATCATTTCATACACCATAATTTCTTTTATTTGTCTTATTCATCTTTGGTCCTTCTCTATCTTATTGTCTTTCACACACACAAACATATACACACACACACACACACACACACACACACACACACCCCTTGGAGCGCCTCACTTCCCAGAGGTCGTCCATGTGGCTGACAGCGGTGATTGCAACACACAATCACACTTTCACACTTTGCGCTCAACTACACACACAACAAAAATCTCTCACTCATCACCTCTTACACACATACACGCGCGCGGGCGCACACATACACACACACACACACACACACACACACACACACACACACACACACACACACACGCTCACACCCACCAGCACCACCTGCTTCACTGATGGTACTTCTGCTCTACACCAGCCCCCTCCCATTTCTTGCTGCTCCCACACATGGTGCCTCCACCCAGTGTCTCCAGCACCTCCAGCACCTTATCCTCGTATTCAACATCCCTGCAAGCCTCTCCCCAGGTGCCTCATTCCTAACGTGCTACCCATTAACTGATGCTACCTCACAACATCACTCTCCGCAAGCGATGCCGCTCTCCACGAGCCCTCAGCCCAACCCCCATCCTCTGCTCTCACAGAGTGTGACAGGAGGACAGCCAGCTGGTTGGATAGCACAACACGCAGAATCAAAAAAATACCTGCTACACAAGTATGCATTGAGATAGGGTTGACATGCCTTGGGATGGTGCATTGCCCATGCTGCGACACGGACCGCTGCAGCTGAAAGTGATCGCGTTTCCTGTTCCCCCTCCTCTTTTTTTCCTTTCTCCTCCTCCCTCCTCCTGTCCCTCGCTTTCTGTTCTTCACAAAGCGCTGGGTCTCTCCTTCCTTGTGCCGGTCCCCGTGCTCCTATTCGCTCCTCTCCTTCTACCGTCCTCCTTCCCTTTGTCTCGCTCTCACTCTGGTTTTCTCTTCCCTCCGCTGGAACCTCCTTCGCGAGATGGCTGTGGTCCAGCAGCGGCGCTCCTGACAGCACTGCGCGTGTGTGACTGTGAGCACGTGTGTGTGTATGTGTGTTTGAGGGAGAGGTTGGGTGGGAGAGCCTGAGTGTGTGTGTGTATGGAAGAGAGAGAGGGGCGTACTCTTCAACAGGATGCGCCTCAAGAGACTGTGCATGCCGGTGCAGGGATGCTCAGCACACAACTAAGAATGAAGCACAAATTTTGCCCATGATAAATTCACACTCCCTCACCCACTCTCTCTCACTTGCTCTCTCCATGCCTTATTTCCTCCCCATTACACATTATACTCTCTCTCTTAAAGACACAGGCTGCCCGCTGCATTGCTACACGCCTAGGGCACATCTCATGATATGGTAATAAAGGGGAGTCCAGGGACACGGTCCTGTGTGGGGCTCAGCAGCTGAGCTAGCAGGGGGGCGGGTGGAGAAAATGCTTGAAGCATCTACTGTACCAGGAAAAGGGGGAGGATGGGGGAGGGTGGTGCTGGTGATGCAAGTAAGAGAGTGGAAGGGAGAGACAAGATTGAACGCTTGAAATATCCCCTAGTGACAAGAGCAGCTAATGATGAAGCTGTGTTGGACCCGAAGCAAGGTTGTAGCGGATTGGCATGGCAACCGGAATGCAGTGGAAGGTGATAATGACGAGAAGGACGCCACAGGAGGGCAACCTCAGCATCACTGTGGCCTGTGGCTCTTCCCTGCTGGATGTTTGTTTGCAAGCATAAATTATTACTCTTTTGAATCCTGGCAACTATCAACTCCAGTGACCAACAATCACAGTCCAGACGTAGCCCAGCATTATATCAGCAACTGACAGTGAGGAAAAATCCAAACTGAAATCAATCATGTATTATACTGTATCTGATAGTAGACAAAGGACAAAAAATGAGCCACAAGTGGCTGAGAAAAGCAAACAGATGGGTTGAAATCAAGGACAAATAGAGAGGCCAGTGGAAACTGCCAGGTGTCGTGGATGAGAGAGAGGTGCAGAGTGTTGTTGTCAAACAGAGTGAGGCTATTCTTTTAATAATAATAATAATAATAATACATTTTATTTAAAGGCGCCTTTCTTGGCACTCAAGGACACCGATAGTAGCTAATGGCTGTTGATGAATTAAGTAAGTGGGGGGAAGAGAGGGAGACAAAGTAAAATGCCAGGAGATGGAGAGATAAAAGAGGATACAGGGCCTCTTCATGATGAGAGCGATGAATAATGTATGGGCAGGCTGCTCATGACTTACACAGCACACTGGCCTGTCCGTCATGTCCAGCTGGTTCACAGTTTCCGGGTGGGAATACATTCGCCTGTCAGCCAGCACCTCACCACCTGAGCTAAAAACAAGCCGACAAATCCCTGCAACAGCACAAAGTTATTGCCTTTTTCCTGAAGTGAAAGGTGAGGGAAGTTTACAAGACTCCTTTCATGAGGTCAGTGTCTACTTTATGGTACAAACAGAAACAACCTTTATAAATGTCATGAAAGCATCCTTGGTGATCAAAATGTCACTACATTTGGCAAATCCAGGTGAAACTGCACAAAAAACATGACCTTATATGCCACAATAACTGCATTTAAATTCAACAAATTTTTAAGGAAATAAACGGTGATTCTGATTTACTGTCAATAATAATACAAGTAATAATACAATAATAATATAAGTAATACAAGTAGATAGGTTTTGCTGATCAGTAAAACACACCTGTGATGAAACCACAGGTGTGTTTTAGCAGCTTATACACTATGGCATCAATGAAGCACAGCTGGTACAGTCTGTGATAGAGACAGACTCCTTTTTAAAAGTTATCATTTCAAACATATTTATAGGTATTTGATTTATCCCACACGTAAAATGAAATCACAACTTGTATTATCTTATACGAACATTCATGCACACTTGGAATATAGGACTCAACCTCAGTCACAGCTGAAGGACCTTTGTCTTGGGGCTGCCTCGTTTACACTTTTAAAGAATATCCTTTGAAAGATGCTTCCCAAGCGAGCCATGTCCAACCTCACAGAGACCAAAACCAGTGGTGCATTGATGTGATCATGGTCATCGCAAAAGAGGCATACAACAATATAAATTTCTTTCGTCTGCAGTGTGCTGTTATTATTAACATAACCAGGCTGCTACCAAGAACAGATTTTATTTGTTATGTCCCTAGCTTCCATTAATTACGTCCTGCTGTGCCTTCTTCCATGGATTACTTGATGTGATATTCACCTCACACTTGACAGGCATTATATATGCAGATTGTAAATGTAATAACTCCTTTACACCACTGCTCTGTGGCTATATCTCATGTTGTATGTCTGCGTACTGCAAGTAAACAAACAAATATAAAACTGCTGCAGTAGGTCTCATAGATTATCAGTCCAAGGGTGCTATAGTTGTCATATTGAGATAATTGCTATGATTTGTGAAACAGCTTACCATAGCACTGAAACACTGTCTAAGAAAACAATAGTGGAGTTTAGGAAGGGCTAATGGCATGTTTTGCCTCAGGGTTTATATATTTTCCAGAGAAGGAAGCTGATCGTTGCAGAAGTGCAATTTGCTGAGTAAGTAGCTTCGTGGAGTTGATGAGCACACTTTGCCACTGTTTTCTAATAAAATGACATCTTGCTGCCTTATTGTTGGTTCTGAAACTGTCATATTTCAGAGCGATTTATCAGGATGCTGATTTGTTTTTTTTAGATGTCATTTTACAAGATTTAAAGTCATGGTCTTGAAAGAAATTTCTGGTTATCCCGAAGGAGTTAAAGGAACCCAGTTTGTCCTTGTTGTCCTCCTTCCCTCTCCCCATCTCAGCTGTGCGAGCTCATCGACCCAGAAACCCTTCAGCACATTCAGTGGCACAATAGATCTGCCCTCGCTTCAGTGGAAACTAGCCATCTGAGGTTATTAGAGGGGGGCTGGGGAGGAATGTCAATGACAGTGTGACTTGGATGCAGGAAGACAAGACACCATGGCCAGGCAGGGGCAGAGGTGCTCATACTGTATGTGAGGTAACTGTCATGACACATCCATCATCTCTCAACCTTCCTTTCACAGCATGCATAAACACCGTATGCATACATGGGCTAATGCACACAGTTGCATATGTCTTGTAACCTTCAGAGCGCTACCCAATGTCACTGCTTATTCAGAGCAGCGCAGTAGAGTATGTAGAATCCTCTGAATACAGAGAGAAGAGGTAAGAGGAAAAGTATGGGCCTTAATGTCCACAATGATTGATACCTCTACTCTTTATGTCCACTAAGCCTGCATGACACAGTGAACCAAGACTGTTCGAGTTATATGACAAACATTTATCATCATAACCATTTTAAACTTCAGCAGTGTCACTGTCGCTAATGTACTTATGACCCTATTTCTACTGGCGAGAATAGAGAAAAATTTTTATTGGAGCCAATGAGCCACATTCGGTCCGCCAACTCACAGCGAACAATTATAAATGTCTGCCAAAAACTGGATTAGATACACAGTCTGACACAAGCTATTATGCGGAATCTACTATGTGTGGGCCAGGCTGTAACTATCATGTGGCAATTCCTTTGAAGACACCTCTTACCAAGAGGGGGACACACTGTAAGCATCTTGTACTGTATGTGAGCAGTGGGTATGAGCTGCCCACTGAGATGGATAGAAAGTTGGCAATCAGACCTGAGATACAGCAGCTGACCACGACACCATAGCACAAAACTAAGGAATCTAAGATTCACAAACATTCATGGCTAGTAGTAGACCGCCTCTACCACCAATGTATTGATCAGCAGCAGATGACCATCAGTACATGGATAAGCTTAAAGCTAGCAAAGAGTGCAACCAACTGTAGCAGCATGTAAACAGGGAAAAAAGGAAACACAATTATAGAGACCACGGACTCAGCTGTGCATAAGACAACAGACATGTTTATATCTCTAAAGCCAATATATATTATTACTTGCTACTATAGACTGAAGTTTGCAGTGAGCTTTGGAGCAACCCAAACAGAACAAATGCACTAAGCTACAAGGGAAAATGCTGCAATTAAGCCTGTAAACCTGTCTCAGCGTACACATCCATTCCAAATACAACTCACAATACAGAAGTCTACTCTATACACCATATTACATTGGTGTATAGATTGGCAATACTGAGTATTCATATAACTGCCCAAAAGTTGAGCAGAGTAATTGTCAGTTGATACTAATGCACTGTGTCCACTTAATTAGGTACACCTGTGCAATCTCATGCAGCTCTGCCATAATTTGTTAATTTACGAGATTTATAATGTTCAGTTGTGAATTCAATTATACGTCTATTGTTTGAGTCAGAGCTGACGGTGATGTTGTACAGGCCTACGTTAGCCTAGGCTATACTCAGAGGTGTTTTGTCCTACCCGTACAACTATGGCACAGCACCACCTATGACCTCAATGCTAACCTCTATGATGCTAACACATCAGATAGTACAGGTGTAACTAATAAAATGGCCATTCACCGAAAGAAAGAGAGAGCAAAGACAGACAGTAAGCTAAATAGCAAATACTTACCTTAGGTCGTGAGTACTTCGCCATTTGGCTTGGAGTAGCGTTTGGTACAGACAGGTGACACGAAGGACGACCAGGGAAACGACCCAGGAAACGGGGCATCTCTTAAACACTAAGTTCTCTTGAAACAAGCGTGAGCAGAGTGCTGCTTGGAAAAACCGCCTGATCCTAAAAGGTGGGCTTGATGTATGTCACGGCGTGTACCGAATGCCAGTTCAAGTGTGACAATTTCTTCTTCGCTTAATCAAATTGATAATTCAACCTTCACACCACACTTAGCATTTGTTAAAGAACACGTGTTTATTTTCTTCTGTATAGATTTCAGCCAGTGTAAATTCACCAATAGTTTGGAAGCGTATGCTATACTTTCAGAAACTATTGCTGTGTTGTTATATTTTGCTAGTTTGATTACTATAATAAATGGATGGCATATATATAGCCTTTTTCAGTTGGAGCAGGAAAGATAAAAGTAGCATTTCCACCCTGTAGAAATAGAAATATGGTTAAGTAAAAAATTATTTGCATTCAATCAGCGTTCTCCAAATGCCATAATTATGCAGAATCCATTTCAGGATCATATTTTTTATATTAATGGATCATAACAATGGATGCATTAATGTATAATCATTACTTAAATGTTGCAGCTGGTAAAGGTGGGGCTTATTGTAACTACTGTAGCTTAACCTATAATATTACATCATAATTTGTTAGCTGAATTTATTTTGTATTAATAATTTGAATCTATGTAAATGATAAATGTAGTGAAGTGTATTTAAGTACAGTACAACGCAGTTTGGGGTTGAGTCTTGCTCAAGGACACATCTGTCTCCGCAGATCGAACCACCAACACTACGATTAATGAGCCTCTCTCCCAAGTAAAATCAATATGGCTGTTCATATATTGAAACCTCAACAAGAGGGTTATGGGAAAAAATAAAGTAAAATGGCAATTAAGTGTTATAAACATGAGTCATAAGCATTGACTGTAGTGCAATAATGACTACATTTAATGATAAGGCTTTATTCGTATTAAAGGATCTAGTTTTTTCTTTCTTCATATACAGCAAACATTTGTCTTCAACTGGGGACTATTTTAACTATTATGAAATCAAATAGTTCCTGGCCTCAGCATTAGTCTGTTGCCAATCAACTGGACAAATCCGGTGTTTCCATGGAGATGTGAAAGGCTAGAGAAGACTTGTCTTTATAAAAAGGTGTAGTCAGTAGTGAACTCTGTTTCCTTTGGCGTGTGTGTGGGTGGATGGCCAGAATTTAAAATATCACCCCAGCTACAGGCACACTGCTGAGCACCTTCTGTGACTTCTGCACGCCAAGAAATGCAAGTGGCCATTAATTTTACATATACACCATATAAGCACATAGATAGAAAATGTTGTAATGGAATATTTAACTGCACTGTCAAATGACTTAATCACTGCAGTACACAGGACCGTGTCAGCAAATGACATGTAAGCAAAGATGTACTACAACCTTTTAAACCCTTTTTTGTTTATTGCTGCTAAACATTCCCACCAGGCAAAATTAAAACAAATATGAGATACTGGATGTACATGTGATCATGGCTTCATCTACTCCTCCTCCCCTTTACCAATTTATTACAAAAACCATTTGATTGATCTTCAGAGGTTGCAAATACAGCTACAGCTGGTCAATGCCAAACAATGGTGCAGTGCCACAACTCCCATGGGATGGAAGTCATCAGTGGCGGAAAAAAATATTCAGATGCTTTATCTTAGCTTTTTGTGAAACAATGGAGTATTTTACCCCCTTTGAGTATCAAATGCTTATTTAAATGACACCATCTCAGAAGGCTGGAGGGAAAGTCAAAGAGTACTCCACCAGTTTAGTGTTCCTCCATTCAATCTTATAACATTGTCAGATTCATGGTGGACAGTTTAAAAAATGATCAGAATTGATGCAGCAGAACCAGAAATATCGTCTTTTTTATTCCATGCATTTTTCTTCCATGTCAAAATCTGGCGTTTGCATTACCCCACAGTACAACTTGACTGCCAACAGTTCAGCTAGAGATTCATTAGCGGCTGATGTTGATTCAAGCCACCAGCCTCAAGCGGAGATGAGGACCAAACTATTGAGGTCTGGTAAGTTCACTTCTTTCTAACTGTTCTTTCTAACTCTGCACCCCCAGATTTTTATTTTAGTGGGATTCCCTTTCACTTTTGGCTGGAACTGCTAATAAATCATTTACCTATGAAACATGGCAATGGTCCCCAAGTAGATAGTGATTTTTACCATGGGTCACAAGCTAAAAAGGTTGGGCACCACTGGTTTAACCTTTAATAAAGTAACTAAAGCTGTCAAATAAATACAGTGGCGTATAAAGTAAAATATTTCTTTAAAATATTAAGTATAAATTAGCATTAAAATTGAATTACTCAAGAAAATTGCAAAATGTGCTTTGTTTCTACAGGAGGTCAGAGAGAACGAGGGATGCTGAAAAGTAGACATCATGTTGGGTTGAACGAAGGGTTAATGTGCTGTGAAAGAGAGTGATGTCACACATCAGGGTGCGATTTAGTGAATCCACAGAGAGCACCCACCAAAGGTCAAGAGCAGCACAGTGTGGAAGGAGTGTGATTCTACATATCTTATTAGAATTATTTCAGGTCATTTCAGCTTTATTTGCTAGTCAGGGTGAGTGAGAGACTGGGCTAGATTATGGCAGGAAAGACGGGATATATTTGAGGGCAAATTGCAAATGAGTTGAAGCAGTGAAAATGATTCAGATCCACAGCGCTGGGATAATAACCTGAGCTCAAGCTAAATTACAAAGCAGCATCTTTCAAAATAAAAATATGACCAGATTACTTCATCAAGCACCTTGTAAATCCAGCACCCCAGCATGTGCTCTCCAAGCTAAATGAAAACCTTCATCACAGTCCCTAACTTGTTTCTTTGCTCTCCCGTCTCCATGTCTACTCAGTCCCTCTCTATAAATACATAAGGTGCTGTTTCCAAGGTAACAACTCTATGGAGAATTGGCCACCTGAAATCTAGATGGAGTGAAAAAGGAGGGTGAACAGTGGTCCGCAGGCTCCCTGATTGCCAGGAAAATACCCTCATCCTCACTGTCGATCTCTGTCCTGCACAGTGACCCCTGGGACCATCAGTCATCATTAACCCATTGTCTAAAAATGATTCCCAGTATTGTCAGCTTATTCGGTTGCTATCTGATCTGTAGCTGAGTGGATCATTTGTATATCAATCTCATCTTAACTCTCTGCCCAAAATGTTGGCATATTCCTTTCTACATCTCTTGTGATAGATCTCAAGATCTTGCTTATACTGTGGAGACTTACTTATTAGCAGATTTGAACTCCAGACACATTGCTGAACTGCATATTGTACCCAACTCATTAGTTGTTCTCAGTTACTGATTTATACTATTCCACTACATTTCAGAGGGAAGTATTGTACTTTTTACGATGCTACATTTATGTGGTACCTGTAGTTACTTTGCAGATGAAGATTTTAAAAAGGTATATGAGCATGTAAAATATAGTGTATTGTTACACAGTGAATTAAACCAGTCAACTGCATAAAAATTAGTAAAATTAGCTCTACATTAAAATGGGTACAACATTAAAATGCTTCTTACATGTTACTGCATCAATAAATGTAAATGTAATAATAATAATAATAATCTAATACATAATAATGTATCAATGCAAAGTGTGGTACTCCAAGCATATTTTTTGATAATAGTTACTTTTACCTGAGCTCCTTTTTCTTAAGAGATCTAAATACTTATTGCACCACTGATATATAATATCAGTAACATTATAATAAGTAATAACAGAAGTATAGTATAAAATAATTATTAAGGGCTGTTTCAATAAAATGTATTTGGTTTCTGACTGCTAGAAATGTTCATAGCAGCATCAAGGCAGATTAAATAGCATACTAACACTAACAAAAAGAGTCCAACTCTTTTGGGTGCTTTATTGTGAAGGTTCTATAGGAAGTATGTGTATGGTGAGTGTATTCGGTATCAAAGGTTTTTACAGCCCTCTAGTCATCACAGTGAGAAACTGCAAGACTAAATAAAATTTTAATCTAACTAACAGTTTTAATATCAGTATTGAATCATTATTATGCTTAATATGTACAAGTGTGATCGTTATAATTAACAGCGGTGACATTCAGACTGATAATAATTGCTATAATAACTGTTTTCTGGGGTGGAGACCAGCCTAATCATGCAATCTGCACGATATTGTATCACTTCTGGTGAATGCCCAAACATACTTATCATGAATGATGTATTGTTCATCAGTGGACACAGTGATCTTCTCCACATTCTTCAGTGGCATTAATATTTATAGTGAATATTATCATTATTTAGATGCATTAGGAAGGATATTCATAATCATGTTAGTAGTTGTATATTTTATTTATATATCCAAATATCACTTATGTGCCTCAAGAAGTATTTTACAATGTGTACTGCATGTCCATAGACTCTCCATTTAGATAAGGAAAAACTCCCCAATAAGCCTTTACTTGAGACAGACATGCAGCGATGACCTGTGCACAGAATAGACCAAAACAGCAGAATTACAATATGGAAAATCAAGATGACATTATAGATGGATAGTATACTTATGACATATGATTTAGTACTGTGTTAATAGAATCTATATCATTATACACATAAAATACTTAACAGTGGGAAGAATATTAGTTGTACATGCTAGGTATTCATTAACAGTTGATCTGAGTGTATTCATAATCATGCATGTTTGCTGCCCTCCAGTGGTCCCATTCAGGAACTGCAATGCCATACTATCAGCTTTATTAAGTTTTCTAGTGTGGAAACAACTCTAAGGATGTTCCCAGTGCCAAGGCCGGCATAATAGCATGCTAACACTTAGAATTAATGTAACCATTTAGGGCTGCAACTAATGATTATTTTCGTTATCAATCAATCAAGAAATCAAGTGGTGGATTAATCTATAATGAAAGTAAGTCATTTAGTAAATAAAGCAGCAAGCAAATTAGTTGTTTTGTCTATGAATCATAGATTGGAGAAGTTGGAACTAGAAATTATTTGGTAATTTTTGCTTGAAAAATAACTCAAATGTTTAAATTTATTAAATTTCAGCTCATACTCAGCTCTACAACCTTAATATATTTCATTTAGACATGTCTGCTTCTCCAGATTCACCCCAATCAGATTCAAAGTCTTGCTTACGCAAATACCTGAGGGGATCTGATATTGAGCTACACACAGTATTTGATTTGTCTGAGCAAAGCTGTTGGTAACATCCGTGTATGCACAAGTAAAGGGTGTGTCAGCAAATGCAACTCAACATGGTGTGAAAAGATCCACTGGTACAGTCTAGTGTTTAGCTGGTTGGAAGCTCATTGTATATTTCCTAAAAAGGCAGAATAATTATTCATTTGAAGCTTTAATACTGCAATTAACCTTAAAGAAGTTAATTAAATCATCACATCAGTAGTCATTATCATATTTTTTTCCCCTGATAGCACACTGGAAGGAAATTGAAATTAAGAGTGAAAGGAGGAGCTGGCAGAGAATTGCTATTAAAACTACAGATGCTGCCAGATGTTCTTCATATCGTCAATCTGATAGAAAAAAAAAAAAATCTTCTCATTAACATCTGCAAAGACCTGAAGAGCTGATGCACAGAACTTTACCATGATTGTGGATTTACCTAACAAATGTCTCAACTGTCAAGAAAAATTAATTGGAACAATTTTTGCTGAACAAACATCATATGGCCTGTAAAAAAAAAAAATCATCTCTGAGGACAGATCTGCATGGTTCTGAGCCTGCTGACTGACAGGTAACACACTGAGGAAGGTGAAAGTGTCATGTTTACACATTTGACTGAGCAGGAAAATAAGATCCGAAAGGCAACTCACATTCTTGACACCTGTCAGGTCTTTGATAAGCATTAAATATATGTGGATTTCTGACAGGAAATGGCTGATATGATCCACACTCAAACAGAAAACATGCTATCAGGTTAAGAAAATAAAGTGACGAATGAATATCATTTTTAGTTAATCAGAGCTTTTATGGTGTATGGTATGACTGCACACTGTGACTCAAATCCATTTACATTAACCATCAGTCATTTTCTTTCTTTTGAATATTTAGTTTCTATGTGATGTTTGCTACCTAAAATGTATTTTATTCATTACTTTAATTAATGCATTTCTGATATGAACACCCTGAAATTCATTTTTAAGTTATGCAAATGAGAAGGGCAATAATGCAGATGTATAATAGAGATCTCTTTATTATAGTGCATTTATCAGATGTTACAAGATGAGTTTAAAAAAGCATAAAAGGTACTTAAGAAATACATATGCACATACCTTGTTATTTGTACAGAAACGGTCTTGAAAATTAAAGCTTCACATCTGAACAAGGGTAGGTGGACGATGTCAAGTTAAAATACATTTTCTTACAGAATATTATATACATTTGTATTTCTTTCTGCATACCAGATTATGTAATGCATCTATGAAATCTACGGATGTTTAAGGAAATACCATAACGTAAGGGCGGAGAATGCCCAAAAGATTAGTCATTCAGTTACTCAAACTTTCCAAGAAAACATCTAAATGTCCAGTTATAGAAAAACAAAAGAGGGAAAGTGAATTTCCCTTTAGAGGTCAGTGTGATATTGTGACCTTAAAGTCATCTTCACTCAGTAATGGGTGTGCACTGTTCAAGATTTTTTCTTATTAATTGCAGGAGCATTTGGGATCAATGCATGTGTGGGAAACTATTCTATTACTGGCTGATCTAGGGTAACATTCTCACGTGCACATTTTAACTGTCTGCTGGTGTAGAGCAATGGGGAGAGTTATTGTCTATGGGTTCATTGCAAAGGCTGATGGATAAACTGCTTTCTTCACACAGGCCTGTGTTGTGCAAGCTGATGAGGTTATGCAAATGGCATCACAGGGACACGATGTAAATAACACCAGGAGAAGCACCCTGGATACATGCAGGGAAAACACCATACAGCCTGAAGCATTGAGGAGGCATTTACAGTGCTGATTCATACAGCAGGCCAGAGCAAACACTTACAGATCAACTGTACCGTCTATCACAACACTGACAATTTGGTCAAGAGCGTGTGTGCCCTCCGGAAAACAACAGAGGAGGCGACTTCACGCTCTGCGGGCGAATCCATAGCTGAACCAAACACAATGAGCCATTCCTGAATCCAACCAATTGGTCCCGAGAGCATTTTACTCGAAACACTGCACACCTGGCATGTCAGCTCATGCTGAAGTAAACCAGGTCATGCATGCATCAACAGTAACATAAAAAAACTATAAAATAAAATAGAGTACAGACCCTAAACCAAAAGAACTACATACAAGCGAAAATAAGACTATCAGTAAATAAAAAGCCAGAGTGGGAGCAACTCTTAAAAAAAAAAAAAAAAAAGGCCTCGTCGTTCCAATGGACTGGATGTAGCTGAAACCCACACAGCACCCAGAGGATACACACATCCACCAATGATGCTGTAGCTACACTCAACACACCTCTGTATATGTAAACATGCGCTGACTACATTTATTGCCTTTTCCAGACACAGCTGTGACAGATCTTCTTAAGCCTGTGTGTGTAAAATAAGAGACCTAATGAAAGGGTCAGGGAGGAGGGACTGATGCTGATGCAGGATATGGACTTGAGAGTTCAAATAACTATAAGAGAATCAACAAAACATCCAGTGTTTGCTGTAGGAGTTGAAACTTAAATCTGCAAAATCTCAATTTTCAAAATAATCTGAACTGATCTTAGATGTCAGGTATTTTATTTTATCAAATATCACGGGTGAATAAACAGTTATCATAAAGGCCTTCATGCCGCTAAAAGATGCAAATCATATTTATCTTTTTAACAAAAATTCTTGACAGATGACTTGTCTCGTGTTGTCTTTTGCTTTATGGAAACCAGTACCTTTGGGTGTGCCGACATTGGAAGTGGGAGGAGGTGTTTAAGAGTTAACTGTGGTCAAGGCACAGCAGGGCTGCTCCCACTCGGCTCACACATACATTCATTCTTCCAAAAAAAATACTCATCCAAACATACATACAGTACACAGATGCAGTGAGCGGGGAGCACTGGCCAATGGTCCAACTCTTCAGAGGAAAGAGAGGAGAAGAGGAGTGAGCGAGACCAGGACCAGTGCAGTCTCCCATTACACTGCAGACAGAGATGACAGACAGGAGGGGGAGAGATGGATCATTTTGCGTTTTTCAGCTGGCTTGAAAGCCAGTCCAGACCCTCATAGAGACCATCTCCACTGGTGGCGCATGTGGCCTGGATATACCAGTTACGTTGGCGCAGGGAGTGCAGGGTCAGCTTGTCTGTGATCTCAGCTGCATTCATGGCGTTGGGCAGGTCCTGAAAGCAGAAAACATGCAATAGTAAATAAACAAGAAGAGAAAAATTCCCTGTTAAGGTTTGCATAGATCACTTGCAATCACCAACTGCTTAATAATATCAGAAGCAGGTGACTGATTCAATATACTGGATCTATATCAGTGTTATTAATCACCATTTTAAAAATGTAATAATGCAGCTTTATAAAATTCACAACAGTCATGACTTATAACGACAATATAACTGAAATTTGCACAAGCCTGTAAAGTTTTTGAATGAGCGTCTCGCCAGAGTTAAGTAGTTCCAGCTAGAGCCGCAACAATTAGTTGATTAATCCATCAAAATAAAGTTAATATTTTCATCATAGATTAGTTGTTTAGTTTCAAATGTGAATATTTTATTCTATGACCGTAACCTGAATATCTCTGAGTATTTTGCATGTTTTGCTCAGATAAAACAACACTTTTTTTTTGGACCAAACGATTATTTGAGAAAATAATCATTGTGGCACAGTGAGATATATCGAGTTCATACTGAGGAAGGAGCACTGGCATAGGTTGATTACTCACTATTGGCTCATTATAACTTTTTAGAATTATAAAGGTAAAAAGTAAAACTGTAATATCAGCTCATTTGGTTCTTTTGAGAACTTGTGTGACTGCAGTTACATGAGCTGGGTGTGTTGGTACGCATCCCAGTGTGACACTGGGAGCCCGGATTCATGCATAAATGTCTTATTTTATGTGTCTCCCTGCATTGTTACTGTTGCTACTGGTGTCATTTTATTCCACACTGTGCTCCACCATGTCTCCAGTTTCCACTCTTCCATAGTTGTTATACAACTAGTTATTATGAGTAAATGCAATTAGACTGAGTGATGATGTAAGCGCAATTAAGCAGATTTAATTTACTTTTAGCTTCTAAACTTATTCTAAATTAAAATTAATTGAGTGTTTCAACTCACATAAATATAATCTCTGCTTATGACACAATTATAGTTCATAAATTTCACAGCTAAAATGAAAAAAAAAAAAAGAATCATAATAATTATATGACTGTTTTCTGGTCATCTTTTAAGAGATATGACCACTTGGGTTGTTTTTTTGTTTTTTTGAATTATTATGTTGTGTTATCATATATAGATATTTAACTCTTTACTGTGAAAATTAAATTGCAACTCAAACAACAGATCTCAATCTGCATGTTCTCTTGGGATAATGTACAGATAAGATCAATTTAATTGAATTAAATTCTCATCTACAATTATCATACCTACTGAGAAAAGAAATAATTTGTATTTACAAATGGGTTCATAAATGGGGGTTTTCTTTGATCATAACCATCAAATGGCAATGGGCCAATCTCCTGTTTAGTAAATTGTCTGGTTGACTAAGATCAGCTGATTGGTGCCAAGTTATCCGTCTAATGATTTTGTTTTTTTCTTTTCTACTTTTAAGAGCAGTGACACAAATTTACCTGTTTGTTGGCAAACACGAGCAACACGGCATCCCTCAGCTCGTCCTCAGCCAGCATTCGCATCAGCTCCTCCTTTGCCTCACCGACTCGTTCCCTGTCATTACTGTCTACTACGAAGATAAGGCCTGAAAATTGAAAAAAGGCATGGTTTACTGTATAGAAATGGATAAAGGTCTACAAGTGTAATGCAGGATTCAACCAACAATGGGCTAATCCTTGTGCAACAGACTTTGAGAGATGTGGAAACATTAGGAAGCCTATTACCTTGTGTGTTTTGGAAGTAATGCCTCCAGAGTGGCCTGATCTTGTCCTGACCACCGACATCCCACACTGTAAAACTGATGTTCTTGAATTCTACCGTCTCTACATTAAAACCTGTGGATGAGGGGAAAAAAACAAAGAGAGACACAAGTTAAAAATGTCTGAGTTCTCACATCAGTACCAAGGTACCAGTCACTCAGGGTTAAGCTCATGAAGATGCAAGACAGGGCTCACCAATGGTAGGGATTGTGGTAACAATTTCTCCCAGTTTGAGCTTGTACAGGATGGTGGTCTTTCCCGCAGCATCCAGTCCTACCATCAGGATCCTCATCTCTTTCTTGCCAAACAACCCTTTAAACAGGCTAGCAATATTCCCCATCTTGGCTCACCCGCAGAAGGACAAAAGGATATCGAGCAGTCACGTCTCTAAAAAAGTTGCACCACACTGTAATGACAGAGAGATTATCAAAGAGTTAATGTTCCACCTTTCAAAGCTGATGCTGTCTGTCTGTTAGATATACTGTCGCTAGCAATGTTGCCACAGAAAGCTTAAGTGCTGTCAACACCTCCTCAACACCGCCCCTTCAAAACCAAATTCAAATGTGTATGCACATTTTAATGACTGTAAAAAGCTCTTCTGCTATCTCTCAAGTTCCTCTTCACCCTTTTATGAAAAAAAATTAAAAAGGCAAGTAACAGATGGTAACAAGCTGGTGATGGTAACTGCTGAGGTAAACAAGATAAACCAACAATATGATATTGATATTAATCAAACAGAAAAGTAGAGGTGAGTCAGCCACTCAGGCAGTGTAAAGTTGCTTCATTTATGACTTCAGTTTGCCAAGCCTCTGTCACAGGTCAGCGGAATAAGCACAATTGTGAAAAAGAGCACAACCTGCATTTGACCCCATTCATGTGAGACTATTGTCACATGACATCGCCAGACTCCTGCCTGTAGTTCTAATTTCATAAACATAACTGAAATACCAAAAAACAGCATTCACATACATGTAATTATATTACAGAAATGAATGACCTAATACAATTAAGTTTGTCTTTGCTGTGTGCTCACTCTCTACCTCTTATTTTATATGTTGGCAGTGACAGAGAAAAGCAGTCATTTGAATGTCAATATATTAAAGTGAAATTCCCATTTATGACTGACATGTCATCACAGGCAGGAGGTCATGAACCAGGGCTAGATGTTGCACAAATATTTAATTTACAAAGATGTGAAACTTAAATTAATGCAATTCTTTTCATTGGAGAATTTGTGTTTTGGTAAATTACTTCAGGGCTGCAACTGACAGTTTCTTAATTTGCTGATTATTTGCTCAATAAAGTAATTAATTGCATGATAACTGTATGATCTATGACAGTGAACAATGGCAATCAAGATTTACTTGTGACCAGTGTGATGTTTGGTCTGGCAGTCCAAAATCCAAAGAGAATCCATTTATTATAATTTAAGGCAAACAGCAAATTCTCACATTCTCACATGATTCATTGACTTAATGTTACAGCTCTATTTGAACAATAATCACATTATATGTCTATTCACCCAAACATGCTGCAAATCCTGCAACCTTACTAGTAATATTAAACTTCATGACAGGAAAATTACTGCAGACATAAACAATCAATGAGGTCCAGGAGTAATTCAGTGATCAAATGCTGTAAATCATATATCTGTTATGTTTTCTTCAGCCTTTACCCAATAATTTTAAGGTTTTTATACACTGTCTGTTGACAACTAGAGGCAAAGTGCCTCAGCTTCTTCTGCTCAGCTGTGTATTATACAGTCTTTACAGGTGGCGAGCACAGTAGAGATAAGCACCAGTAAATAAAAAAGAAAGCACATTCCTCCAGCTCAGGAACAGCAAGAGTTAGAAACTAAGAAAACAACATGTCCTCTAGTAGTGTTGGATTGTGGACAACTGCATCTTTTGTCAGAAAAGAAACTGATATCGCTGATGATTGTTGGCTGACAATGCAAAATGTCCAGTCTAGAGAAAAGCCCTTTTGTTTGGTTTCAGTTCTGAGGAACTGGCACCAAGATCTGCTGCTCACTATTCATGTTTTAGACGGTTACAAATTCTCATGCTACAATAGGAATATTGACATCACATCACTTTGTCTGCTATAGGGCTGCAACTTATAATTAGTTTAATTCATCTTCTAATTATTTTCACTATTTTTACGCATATATTTGGTACTGGACATGATTAGTTCAACCAAAAAGTTAGTGTTTTCCTCATTTTATATGACAATTTTTTTGGAAACCTGAAGATCTAAAATATCTTGCAAAGCTTAAAGAGAAGATTGAAAAAAATGTTCAGATCTTTTTTTTTCTGCTTTCCTATCCTGAAAATCATTTTGTAATCCCTCAGATTTATCTTGCCACCATTTGTGGGGGTCAAAACCCAAAAGCTGAGAACCACTGAATCAAACTATTTATCAAAATTGTTTCAAATACATTCAAAAAATCCATGAATCGACTGATCGTTTCTAGTCCGCTGTAGGTAATGGCAACCATGTTGTTAAATCTTCAGGGATAAAAAAAGAAAAGCAGCTTTAATCCAGCTATACAGCTGCTGAAGAGCTGGTTGTGTGAATACTGACTGTTAGTGTGAACTCCATTATGGAGCATTTCAAAATACCTTCACAGCTACAGTATGTACTTGTGACCAGCAGCTGAGGCTGATCATATGGCAGGCATGCTGCAAAGCCAATAAACACAAATCCTAACCAGTGGACAAATCCTAACCAATAATGTTTCCATTAAACAACCAGACATGAGTAAAGACTGTTTTTATTTTTTATAATTGTGACTGCAGGCAGCAGCAAGTTACCATTTTAACAGTCCATCCACAGTTTTAATAGGTGGATAAACAAAATTATAGTCAGTGGGCCTCATAATCTTGATCGATTTGAGAATTTTGAAGAGAACCAAATCAGTCATGTACCAAAAACAAGAAGCACTAATGTAGTTTCTACTTCTTAAACAGCACTTCATAATAATATAGTATAGTAAGATAGTAATATGACCAAATTTGTGCAATCACTTCAACTCAGATTCAACTTATAACTTCCATGTTCAGAAAAACATCTTTTTCAGTGACGCACTCTATAAAAGTATTTTGTTTTATCAGCTAATAAAAATCTCACCAACTCTAACTCTAAGACCTTGGATACAACACTATGTTTTAAGATAGCCAAAATATTCCCAAGCAAAAGTTAACATCTGTGGGCAGGTAGCAAGATACAAGTATGGATTACAGAGTTTTCTCAAAAACTATAAACCTCTAATAAGGTCTAATAAGGCAACACCAATTATGTATCAGCTGACACAAATACAACACTGTGTATTTGACATTACAGACATGAAGCACTATGAGGTTTGTCACACCCGAGACTAAAGAACAAACCTATGACAGTGAGAAGAGCTGCCATTGATCCTTAACTCTTTGAGAAGTACATTAAAGACCACCGATAGAAGAAAACAAAGTGACAAAACAAGACACAAGACAAGTCACTCAACACTTGTTAGCATTAACAAAGAAAAGATTTCCATCGGTCCACATGATAAACAACAACTCAGAAGCAGAAAAATCTGAGAAGCAGAATTATATAGTGCTGAAATGATTAGCCAATGAATCAAGAAAAAAACATGCTGGTTGTTCCTGCTTTATTTTGTTTTACATAAATGTAAAAAAAAAAAAAAACTTTGGTTTTTGGACTGATTGGACAAAGCAAGCAATTTGAAGACATCACCTTGAACTCTGGGAAAACATGATGGGGTATTTTTCAGTATTTTGACATTTTTATAATTAAGTGATTAACTGCCTAATCAAACTAAATTTATATATATATATATATATATATATATATATATTCCGTGCATCCCTGGAAGCATGCAAAGTATAAAATAAAATCGTTTTTGGTTTTGCTTATTTTTTACCAGTATCGATGCAAGAATTAATTTCGGTACTGATAAAATTCAATTCAAAAAGACATACGTCATTCTACTATCTATATCTAGGGTTGGGGCTATCGTCCAGTCTCAGATGAACGAGGAAGTCCTGTTAAGTAAATGCTTCTTTAAGTAAACAGGAATGACTGGTTTATGTGCACTCAACAGCAAGAGGAATTCGACTTGGACTGGAGAATTAGTATTAGAATAAGTCAGGGGTATTATTCTGACGGACAACTTAAACCAGACAGGATCTTTTTTCTTTTTTTTCTTAAGTACTACATGTAAAGTTAAAAGTAATGAGCTATTGGAGCATCTCTTTTTAGCATCATCAGCATCTCTCTGTCTTTGTATAGACGTATGTGATGCTAATTTACACATATTTTTGTGTATTTAATTTAAAAAGAATGCATCTTCTATTTCGCACTGCCTTCAGTTAAGGTTGCACTTGACTTGTGTAGTTAATTCCAGCGACCATAAAACAAAATGTTAGGTGTTTAATATAGCTTTAATCTTAATTCTTACAACACTTATGTGTTGTAAATGCTGTTGTAAGTGATAATAATTTTCGGTTAGCATGCAGCAGGAAATCTAGCATAGCCTAGCTTTGTTTTGGATGTCACTAACGATATTAGATTATCAAAGCTTATAAGTAACACCATACGTAAAAGGCTTACAACGGTTGATAAATCTACTGATAGTTTAAGAGCAGAGTTAGCGAGCTAATGTTAAAACTTCTTAAGCTGTGCTAGAGTTAAACTGCTAAGGAAACAGCTAACGAACTGAACTGCAAGCTTATACGACTTACAGCCATCTGTAACCACGCAGACGTTAACTTGTTCACGCTTGTCTCTTCCCTTATTCAAAATGTAAATTGCATCTATGACACTCGGATAGTAAATGTTTTTAAATAATGTTTGTACCTTTACTAATGCTTCTCGATCCTTCTTCGCTTCTCCTGCTCAACAACAAAATGGCGTTTTCCGGCGTCGTCGTATTCTTCTTCTTCGTCATCGTCAGCCTCTTCGTCTTCTTCCTGGTGTTTTTTTTTTTTTTTTTTTTTTAAAGACGGTTGCAAACATCGAAACGGTGCATTACTGCCAGCAAGTGGTATGGAGTGTGGCTTAAGAAATAATATTGAGATACGGTGACATTATTAACACCTGCATTTTTAATACTATTTGAGAAAAATGTAACTATACAGTATCATACGGAATATTTATACTTGTGATTTAATGTGGTGTGTTTTCAGTCTTCAACAACACCTCTTTACAAGCAACATTCAGTTTTTCTTTTCTTATTGCAGATGTTTCATTTAGGCCAAATGATTTCTAGAAGGCCGGGCCAAATTTGGCCCAGAGCACAGCCAAATCTATTGTTCAAGGGTAGATTAATTGTATCTGTGTACATGTGGAAAACAATAATGCCATTGTAGAAAAACTCACGGGCACCAAATGGAATTAAGAAGATTCAAGCTTGATATTTATTTGATACCCAGACGTAACTAATACAGTAACCCATCTCAAAAATTAACCTCTCCAAATTTGCTGTTTGTTCAGCTAAATACATACAAAGCAGATGGTGTCACAGATTCCACTTTCCAAGCTACCACTCAGCAGTATGAACACTGAGATATTTCCTCTACAGTAAAACCATGAAGAGCCATGCAGACCTGAAATCACGTTGTTTAAATTACACAGTGAAGAGTAGAAAACCACTGAAGGTGTTGTAGTTCATGCTATCATCATAGACAATCCTGTTTGCCTGGAGCTCTACATACACGTTATCTCCCAGCTCGAGGGGGATGACCACAGCATTGCTGCCCATGTCGTTGATGTCAGAACCTGAGGTGTCCCAGACAGAGACCAGCCGCTGACCGTTCTTCATGAGGCTTACAACAGAGTTGGGAACAGGACTTAAGTTGTTGAACATTGAGAATCGAAAGAAGTACATTCCTTTGACCATTGCTGTGAAAATGCCTGCCAAAATAAGGGGAATAAAAAGAGGATTTAAATTTCATGGGTTCTTCCCTCATTTGGGTTCTCTCTCTCCCCCTGAAATACACTACCTGTTGAAGGATTGTAGCAACTGCCAGTGTTTGAGAAGACCCTCTTGTACTGCAGAGCGATAGCAGTATTGAAAGGTCCAATGTCTCCAGAGCCAGAATCCCTGAGAGCTACAGAAAAGGCCACCTGAGGTGTGCCTGAGAACATAAAAATTACCACAAACACACGAGAGGTAAGAATTTATACACGGAGGAATTACATTCCATTATTGTGTTCCATAAAACCATTTGTTCTATATCACCTCCAGTAAGGCTCCGCAGCTCCACGACTTCTTTTTCAGTGTTTTGCAACTTGGCCTCCAGGAGTGTTATTTTTTCTGCCATGTTTGTGATTTTCTCTTCCACTGCTCCCAGGTGGGTTATGGAAGTGAGGGAATAGATTTTACAGCAGCTGGATGATCCTCCGCACTGATGGACTTTATCATTGTTTTCATTAACCTGAACGTCACATAGACTGCAGGTGAGCGCAACAAACAGGACTACAATCTTCTTCATCCTCGTGGTTGTGAATCTCAGTCTCTGTACAGTCTTTCTCTGCTCTCACTCCCCTTTTATACTCTATCTGACCTTCTGTAAACCAGGAATTCCAGTTTAGGGAAATAACCTTGCTCCTCCCTCTTTATTGATGTCTTAGTTGGTGGAAAAACACACATATTTCCAAACAACGAACCAGAGTGTGTTTTAGAAATTTCTGCAACAACACCACTGGGCCGGACTTGATTCGTATTTTCAGGCACATTTACCAGGATTCCAGACATGAGGAGCACTTTTGCTCCTCCAGTAAATTTTTTCTTCTTCTTATGGGGAAGCAGAAAAGCAAACCAGAAGCAACTTTGTGGCAAAGGCAATTGATTTTGTACTAGTAGTTTGTATTCTGTGCTGCTAAAGTGGTCAAGCACAAGCAAAATCATCCCATTTCCTTTTAGAGGTTTCTCAACATGTAACAGACCATGACGTACATTAAATGCTGTAAATAAAAATAAAGAAAACTGTGTTAACCTCTAAACACACAAGACATTGATCAATAAATAGGTCTAATGATTTTTCAACATCTTTTGAGGGTGATTGTAATGCAGCTGAAAAGAACATTTTAAAACTGGACTAAATGTAGTTTAAATGAAGTTTTTGAATATAGGCTGCATATAGCCACATCATTTCAGTTTTAACAGGGACCTGGTTAGGAAGGAAGTATTGACTGAGGTCAGTGGTACTTCCCTTTATACAACTGGTCCTGAAAGCACATGCTTTTTTTCCCACACCTTTGGCCAGACATAACAAGGAGTAAGCAGTTTCAGATGAAATGCTTGGACACATGTTTACCACACAACAAGAGCTTTTTTCTGAACCCTTTTAGATGTTTCAGCACTGAGCAGCAGTCACTTGACTGTACATTATCCCAGAATTAAAAAACAAAACAAAATGATAATTGAAAACAATGCATTTATTCCTAACTGTAAAATAAATATATAAGTACAAGAAAATAAATAAATTAGTTTGTGGCTTATAAATAAATAGTTTTAAGTATATTTCCTGTGCATGTCAACTCAATAATAGGATATGAGTTAGTGCAAAA
The DNA here is from genome assembly GCF_002814215.2 of Seriola lalandi dorsalis. Classification (NCBI taxonomy): domain Eukaryota; kingdom Metazoa; phylum Chordata; class Actinopteri; order Carangiformes; family Carangidae; genus Seriola; species Seriola lalandi. The sequence goes on along the minus strand of NW_019525072.1, from coordinate 255,502 downwards.
AGAATCTGAAAAGATCCCGTCTCCTGTGTAAAACAAGTGTTGACCGTAGGTATGAGCAGCAGGCTGGCAGGGTTTGTTTAAAGGTCCGAGTGGATGTGGATAGAGGGTAGGGTCGCCTGGTGTCACTGAGGAGGCGGTCATGTAGACCGCCTCCTCAGTGACACCTGCTGGTTCCTGTAAAGTGTTGCCGCCCGTGACTCAAAGGCACTGACCATCTGCTTCACCACTTCGTCAAAGAACACGCTGGCCAGCTGAGAGTGCAGAATGGACCTGAACTCAAATGACACCTGTAGGGGATACAGGAGGGGGAAAAATATGTTAGCTTACTGTTTAATAGACTGTTGTTAATTCACCTATGAGTTAAATTGATTGCTTGCAAGTATCTAGACACATCACTGTCAGTTCTCTGGTTGTTGTCTGAGGTGAAAATCACAACCCAAAACATCTTTGTCTGATTTAAAAGTTGTTTTTTAACAGTCAGACTTTACTTTCTTTAAATATTCACTGATAATCATTCCCACAGCATCCTTTATCTAATGTTGTGTTCCATTGAAATCTAACTACTTCCTGACTGATCCTGAGGTAATCTGAGCCAACATTAGGGTTTAACTCCTGTCATTGGCTCTTTAACACTGTTCCCTGCCCTGACAGCTATTTCAGCCCTCCAGGAACACCAGCATGCTACTCAAGGCTAAATTTAGACTATAATGAGATTTTACTCAACACTTCCTTTCAGTTGGTAATCCACTCTCAACAGTACAGAAGCGAAGACTTGGAATTAGTCTGTCCTTAAACATGCGACCTGATCTGGGTTGTTCATTTCATGGATTTGCTGTCACTGTTTTCTTCCCTGCCATTCTTTACATTATTCTACTTTTCCCCATGTCTCAATATCTCCGACTACTGTGGGTGCTGCAAAGACCTGATGTCCTTGTGGCTCTCAGGGTCAGATATTAATTTAATCATAATATCACATAATATAATCTTATACACTTACATAGAAATCCACTTTGCATGAGTCTGGTAGGTCTTTGGCTCCAGGGGCAAACCTCCATGTTGTTTCAAGGTGGCTGAATAGGGATCCATCAGTGCACACAGCCTGTTTCAAAACAAATGAACATTTACTTATCATTGATTGCTAAAAGGCAGTGAGCATACCCTGTCTCAAAGTCCAGACAAAGCGGTTTTCATCTCTGCTCTCTGGAGGAGCCCAGAATCAAGATTAAAGACATCTGTTGATAAAAACTGACATTATATCTACAATCCTGTGCATGATGCAAAGATAAGAAGGAACCGATAGGAAGCCACTGCAGCTGAGAGATGTAAATGTGAAAGCTGCACTTCCCCTAATGCCTGCTCATGCTGGTCCAGAGAAAACTTCCACTGCATTGATGTCACTTTTCTATTCAACACAAATTACAGCTACCTTTTTTTAAGCATTTCACTTCTAATATGTGTCTTGTTGATGATCCAAATCCAAATTCCCAGCTGTGATTTGCAGAATTATGGGAAGTAATTCACGTAAATCCAGGTGCCAAAAATGGCACAAACATTGGGAAGAGAAGAGACTTTGCAGCACGAGGGGGCTGCTCACTGTTCAAAAATGTGAAAACCTAAAGCCTTAAATGTCGATTTTCTGTGTTTGAGGAAATAAGAATGTATTTGTAATGATTATTTTCTGGATCTACCAGGACCAGGACTTACTCTGACTTGATGGTTTGGGACAACTGTGACCTCAGAGGTGTAGCGCTCCACGATGGGGGGAAAACCTATTTCGAGCTCCGCCCGGACGTCACCATTTTGTCCCTTCACCACCTGAGACTTCTTGCACCAGGGAACAAAGTGGTGGTACTGGTCCACACTGGCCACCACCTTGTACATCTGCTCTGGAGTATACCTGAGCACACAGTGACAAGCAGACAAAGGCACATCCAATGAGATGATGTTACTACGGTGATATAGAGTTGTGAGTTTAAAGTTGTTTTTCATTTCTATTTAATATATATATATAGTTTTGCATATTCTGGTACCATTTTTAAGGTTTATATTTACATATTTTTTAGTTTAATATTTATCAAAGCTCTATTTTCAGTGTTTTTTTAAATTAATATATAATGCTCTCAACTGGGGCTGCAACTAGAAATTGTTTTCATTAAAATGAATCTTCAAAATATTCTCAATTAATTGATTAATCATTCTGTCTATAAATCCTAAGGATAGTAATAGTAATAGTGAAAACTTATATTCATCATTTCCCAGAGCCCAAGGCTATGTCTTCAAATTGCTCAGTTTGTCAAACTAAATTCTTTTTTTTGTGAGTTACTGTTTTCTTGTTCCAGTTGTTTTATCACATATTACATCAGGGCACTCACCCTAATGTCCGGCACTCGGTGTACTCCATCCTGCGGGTGCTGATAGGAAGAGCCAGGTTGATGAAGCTGCGGCTGGGGATGCAGATGGAGGTGGCGGGGCTGAGGGGCAGGCTGCTCCTCCTCACTGCCAGGGCCCCACAGGATCCCAAGTGTCTGAGGAGGAGGAAGTTGTATGCATGACAAGACATTGATGAATTGTGCCCTGGTTCACTTAGGAGGACCTGTACCAGCCACCAGACTGATCAGTTCAGCATTTGCCTGTGCATTCAGTCTATGAGCTTACCCCGTATGTAATTTATGTTAAGTGTCTAAGTGTTGCACCTTTCTCAAAAAACTGTGTTGAGTCTACCATTCTGAGTAATAAAATAACTAAATTTAAAGAATATGAAGAATATGAACTTAACTTAGCATTCCGTCTACCTGTACACATCTCTGCGGGAAAGTCCTAATGTGACTCACCTGAAATTTGCTCCTTTAGTGTTTCCTCGCACAACTTTCGAGGAGTGGACTTCAGACATGTCCAGCAGCGCCTTGAAGAGAATAGGTGTCGTTTTGTTCGCCATTGTGAAGTTTACACACACACAAAAAAAGAAGCTAATACAAGTTCTTTAGAGAGACGACGGTGTTTTTAACCGCAGCAGCAACAACAGCACTCAACGATGTCCAGACTGAACAAGTCGCTGCACTTGACCATTAAGGACAGTAGTGACGTAACGGGAGGCGCTATTGGCTCTGGCCAATCAGAGAGAAAGGTCGAAAAAGTTTAAAAAATGAGATTGACCAGTTATAGGTGAACACGTGATTCAGGACTTATATGAGTCATGCACTGACTTGATTAAATGGTTCACTTTTGCCACCCAGATATTAATGAAAAGAAAATACACATTTGTTTCCTCATGTGAAGTGGACACACACAGTATTGAACATGTTTGACAGTTGGGTACACAGGGTTTGAGATGTTTCTGTGAGCAAACCAAAGTCTACATGATAGTGTGTGGTTGAGGTAGTGAGCGATGAGTCCAACAAGCACACGCTATGCACATGATCAACCTGGACTTTGGTGCTACACTGGAATGAAGTCATCACCTGCACAGAAAAAATTTACTGTAGCAATGTTCAATGGAGGATCACCTATCTGAAACACTTTAAAGCATAGACTGATAGTAGGAGAAAGGTTTAGGAAAACTAAGTTTCATATAAGTATGTTTTACAACAGCTTTTACTCTTTAACTCTCCTTATATTGATCTGCATAATACTACAGACTCTAAGAGGCTGACACCTCTCATTGCTGCTGTACTAAGTGGCTGTGTGGTAACACAGTAAGAACTGGAAGTGCAGGATCCATTTCAGGATCTTCAGACTGGAATTAGGGCACTTGTTCATGGGGGATTTTAGAACCTCAGTTAATCCTATCAAAGATTGGCCAGAAGCGTAACACTTCGATGTGCAGACAAGATAACCTGTCTCAGGTTGTAAGAGAACATACTCGAGGGCTTAACGGCCCAGCCAAGAGTTACACAGCTACTGTTCCAGCTGGCGCTCGATCAAGCTTTGATCTTTAAACTTTGAACAGATCAGTGATTCAGTGGAAAGCCTAACTGAAGCTGGTTAAAATCCTCCTTACAACTTACTTACAACAATTCAGAAAGTTTTAAAAGACATTTCCTAATGGTCCATAGACTTTAAATGACCTCTTTTAGATTTCTAATGAAAAGGAAGGCTAGTAGAGGTCATTCTAAATTTCATACATCTTGAATTGCAGTGTTTCTATTTGATTTTTTTGTTTGTTTATGCTTATTTGTATTTGTGGGATTCACTTAACTATCCTACACGTTTGATGAAGTCACTCTATTGATGTCACTGGTTTGTGAGGACGTCAAAGTCTACGTCTCTAGCTCACTTGCTTTTTAACAGATGTATTAATCATTGACAGGTCTTCATCCAAGCGATCAATGAACGTAATTGTATGTGTAGATTTAAAATATGTCTCCCAGTGTACAAAATATCACTTTTGATTACTTTTCTAAAAAACCTGTCTGACAAAGACCCATAAGGATTCCTTTCAAAGATTAAAAATACATATCAAGACATATCGAAATCTAATCACCATAGAATAAATGAGGCCATCTCTCTTTTTTGTTCCAGTATGTACGAAGGACCAGAGAACACAGAGAGAATCCATTTCTAGGTGAGAGGGCACTTTCAAACTAGACCAGCTGTTTGAAGGTTGCTAAAAAAAAAAAGGGTTCAATCACATACTGCATTTCCTGATTATTATGTAGTTTCATAAATTTTTGACATACAATAAATACTTGTGACATATGCCTTGTGAGACCTACCTCGACTATTTAATATTTAGAGAAAGTTAAGACACAGGGGTGACAACAACATGAACACCTGCACAGTACAATCTGCAAGTTTAGTTCATTTGAAGCACTTTATTCATTTATGACTATATGGGAAATTTAAGATAAGAGGTAAAGCCAACAACAGAAAAGAAAGACAACTTTCAGTATCATTCATTCATACAAAAATCAAGCACATTGCTTTCAATGCTTTTAGGAGTTTGCTTAAAATGGCCAATTATAATTTACATAAGTAAATTCTTGTGAGTGTTTTCACTTAACAATGTGTCCAGAAACATCCCAAGGAAAATATGCCCCCCAGTGTGAGTGTGAGCGCACAATCAAATGTCTGGAATGCTAAAGCTGCTGTATTACTCAAAATATAAAACATAATCTCCATTTTTATCCTTTTTTGTTATAAGGAATATAACTTTTGATAAGTGACATACAAAACATAGAAATGTTGAGTTACACCCTTGTGTGAACTCACTGACCTTTCGTGTTGAGCAACAACAGTCAGTCAGAGGGCATCAACTTTAACCCAGAAATCTAAACTAAAACAGCAAAATATCAACATCTACACATAAAATAAAGGAAGAGCAAGAGTGGAGGAAGTGCATGAAGTGGAGCTTTGCATGCGTAACAGTTATTGTTCCTCAACTGAGAAGATTATTTTGCTCATAGCACGGACGCACTGTGAGCCATCTGGCTCTGTTATCTTCAGTTGGGTTAGAGGTGGAACACCACCACTGGTGAAATATCTGAACGTGGGGCTGGGTGACTGGATGGCATCTAGAAATACCTTGCACACAAAAACAAACAAAACAGTGAGATGTAGAGCTGTTCTCATCTTGACACTGAATTTGACATATTTGTTGTGATAAACCTGTTCTACATATACTGTATATCTATATTCTTAGCCTTCTACTGTAGTTTTATATAACTACAAAAGTCCATTATTCAAAAAAAATTAAAGTAAATATTTACATAAACATTAACATAAGATATGAAAGTATTTGCAGAAAAAAATTAAGTAAGCATTTCAAGTATAGAAAGTAAGAACTTAATACACAGAATAGCTCCCGTTGGTGATTTATTCTTGCATTATTGAATGATTATTATTAATGCATTTAAATGATGTATTTTAATGTTATAGCTGGATGAAGTGGATTATAAATGTATATATACATATATATATATACTAATATATACTAATTAATAAAATCTTGAACTAAAACTAACTGTACTATCAACATCTTTTCCAGCCCATCAATTGATTTAAAATACAGATTTTGCTTTTAATCTATGGATTTTTTTATTTATTGAAAATAAAAAGTCAAAAGCTATAGATACAGGATTATGTGCCAGCCTGCAGACAAAACTGTGCATAAGTAACTAAAACTGCATTTCAGAAATTAACTGTTCTTCATGAATACATTTTACTAATGCAGTTATGACCTGCTGTAATCGTTCAACATACCTTTACAATGTCCTCAGTGTCCTGTGCTGCGTTTTGGAAAACAGAGTCACAGTGCTGCAGGTATTTTTCATAGAGGCTGACTGTCTTGGTATCAACCTGTTGGAGAGAAGTATTCCCAAGCTCCGCCTTCTGCATGTTGACCAGGAAGTCTGTGTTGACTGGACCACACTCAATGAGACTGACACTGCAGGATGAAGGATGAAGTCACTAATCTCTCCTTGTCATCAATAATAACGGTTCAAAAACTATATACACTCAACAGTCTCTAAACTCAGGGTGCAAGATGCAGCGAACTTTAAAACTCACTGGATATTGAAGTTTTGCAGGAGGACGGCCAAACTCTCACATGCTCCCTCTATTGCAAATTTACTGGCACAGTACACCTCATTAAAAGGGAGACCTGTGAGAGTGCATTAAGCTTCAAGATGGGTTATTTTGGCAATGTCATGCATGGCATCAAGTCTTAATTTGGTTTGTTTACATGATTTCAATCAAATCATTACAGAAACTGCACACGTGGAACTCTGTTGACATTCAGTGACTCCTCAACCATTTGCTTGTCTCACCGTGAAGCCCTTCGGTGCTGCCCGTGACCAGAATGCGGCCCTGGCTCTGAGCCTTCATCTCTGGTAGGAAAGCCTGGATGGTCTGGATGGTACCTAAGATGTTGACCTCCAAAATTTGCCTCATCGTGTCCGAGGACTGCAGCTCCAGGGGCCCCATCAAACCCACACCAGCATTACACACTGTAAGTAGTAAGGATAAAGCTCATTAACACACACAAATTGCAATCCTAATCACAACACACGGACACTATGTCATACCCAGAATGTCCAGTCGTTTCTCCACAACCCTGTCCCTCGCATCCAGAATTGACTGCCGGTCCGTCACATCCATTTGGAGAATGTCCAAGGTGTCTTTGTGCAGGCCTTTCACACACTCTAAAAGACGCTCTTTCTTGGCCAGGTTCCTCATTGTGGCATAGACTACAGAACCAATCAACAGAATCAATCATGTCAACATGGACGAGAATCTCAAAGGAATGTTTCCAACATCATGTGGACTCCATGCATGCACAAAGAACTGAAGCTATTTTGAGAGCAAAGAAAGGCTCTACCCGGTGTTGTGGAAACCTTACAAAAGGTAAAGACTCAGACCTGTCTTTGTGGTTTTAATTCAACTTAGCATATGCAAATGGGCTGAGTACAGAGATCAATGGTCCCCACAAAGTCTGAAATGAGAACAATCCCAGTATTTTCTAAATGTGGGAGTATCCGCCTCTAGCTGAGAGTTGGGAGTATCCGGCATCTAGCTGTAAATTCTCAGGAGACAAAACCCGAATGCAGATGAAGAACTACTCCTTTACCTTGAACTACAAAGAGGTTAAAATGAGGTTACATGAGAGCACACATATGATGGATAAAATTTTTCCCATTACAATAAGAAGACAACTTACAAATACAATCACACTAAGATATTCCACAACACTCAGTATTGGTATGGAGTTCCTAATAAAGTGCTTCATGAGTGTATGGCACAATATTACATACTATAGAGTGTCTCAGTGGGGTTTAAAGGTCCTTAACATCAACCCAGTGCAAGCTCTCTTGGAAATACATAAAAAACACCATGGTGGGTAGATGTCAGCTCTTGTTACCTTTGAATGTTTTTTCAGGGTCAGATGCCAGACGGACAGCCAGGCTGAGGCCGATTCCCGAGGAGCAGCCTGTGATCAGCACCACCTTCTTGTCCATGGAGCCCGACTCACCAATACTCTGCTTCAGTAGAGAGCAGCAGGAGCAAAGTGAGGAAGACACCTTTGAATTGGGCCAGACAATGGGATGGGTTGGCGGCATGTGAAAATCTGTCTGTTATCAGCCAGATGGTCTCCTCCCGTTTTTCTCATGACCTTGTATAGTTGGTTTTTTTTATCTATGTATGTGTGGGAAACATTGTGTGCATGCACCACTCACATGAGCACCAGGTGGCAACAAAACATCAAGATATCAGTCCTGTACTCGGTCATGAATAAAGCCATACTGACCTCTGAGTGCTCCACTGATAACATCCAGAGAGTGAGGCTGAGAGCGGCCACCAAGGAGCACAGTTAAAGGGATCGAGGAGGGAAATCCCTATGTTGCTCACAAACAATTTCTGATTTGAAAAACTTTTCCCAGGCTTGAGTTGAGTGAAAATATTTCAGGCAACAGAGGCTCAGAACAGTTGACGGCAGTGAGTTTTCAATTGCATGTCACAGCCTTTATTGGCCGATGAAAGCGCTGATAAAGCTGGTAAGTGGGCAAACTGTGTTAAAATAGAGTCTTTGAGACAGGAGAGAAAGGGCGGGGAGGTCAATGGTTTCAAGATGAGGAGACTAAACTAAACTAAGATCTGCTTCGGTATCTAAATGAATCTTAATAGGTCTTGTCAACTGCGATCACATGGTTTAAGGAGTTAGACATTTCAAACAAAGGCTTTGCAAATCTGCAAATCTGCAAATCAAATGTAGTTGCACAGAATGGGAACTAAGAGGAAACTTGGCCCATTGTAAAGAGATTCCAACCAAAGCCCAGGTCCAGAAGTGTCTATTATGCAGTTCAAGTAATCCATCATTCAAGTTCATAGGAGCAACTGGAAAATTTGTGGTGCAATTACAGGGCACTAACATCATGTGCATGTGAGTGAGATTTCACTAGGTGGCGCCAAAGCCTCAGGTACAGTTGGCCTTTCTTTTGACCACAGCTTAGTCTTTTGTTCTTTGGTACAGATGTCTTTTGTGTAAATTTGTGTAAAAGTAGTAATCATGAACGTAGCATCTTTGTATTATTAGCTGTCAAAAAACACTTGACATTCTGCTGGGTTTGGATGAATTATTGTGTAAAAGTCTCTGTGAAGATGCTTCTTGCATGAAAGTTCAGCTCAGCTTCAATTTAGAGGCAATATTTATGTGGTGAACATGCCTCATATACAGTAAATTGTCCTCTCCTGTTGCCTTGTTGTCATCTTGTTTCTGCATTTAACTGGTTACCATCCCATGTGCACTACAGCTAAGATTCTGACCAGTAAAAAAAAACACTTGCATCTTTATGCATTTCAGAGGCCTGATTTGAAAGAGTTTGTTCTGCAGATGGAAGCAAACCAAGTAGGAATTTCCTGCCATTTTGTTGCATTCCTCCCCTTGAGATGGCATCAGCTTGGCTGGGCTCCCAGAGTCTGTGGGACAGATAACAGCAGGCCTTGAACCTCTTTCAAATATCTATAACTCCCAAGCATTGTTACAAATCTTGAACTTACTTGACCTAAGATGTTGCCAAGTTTTCAGTGTTTTATGGCATAGAGTGTTTCGTTCATTTGATTCTATATTGAGCTTTCTGTCTCTAAATTCCTCTTTCTCACCTATAAACAGTAAAACATCTGTCGGGCTGCACTTCATCTATTAATTTTCTCTGAGTCTGTCCTGACAGCATGGTCTAGTCTATGCTCCATGGTCTTGTGCGCTTGGGCTGCTTTCTGCTACAGGTGGCCTTCCTTGTCCCTGTGGCCCAGTAATTAGCAAGTGAAGGTCGAGTGGAGGTGCACAGTGGTCTGGAAAAGCCTTTAAAACACCTCCTGAGCAAGCTTGGCCCACAGCACTGAGTGTAAACAGACTTTATGAAGACCTTACAGCTGCTCAGGGGAAAGAGCAAGGACATCCCACGTGCACAGCTGTGTGTCTTTGTGGCATTTCTGGGGAGAAAAGTAAAGTGTTTGTTGGAGCTGGTGGAGGCAGCAGGCAAGCCTCGTGCTCAAAGGGGAAATGCATGAGATGGAGCAGTCATGGATTCTGCACTGTGACAGCAGTGCAAACAATGAAAAGGGTATCTGCTACTGCTTCAGGAGGAAAAAAGCATGAGAGCTTTCTGGTGTGAGTCTGTTCATGTGCTCACCCTGTGGAGGACCAGGCCAAGGCAGTCACATTGTGCTGTGCTACTCCAGGACAGACACATGTAATAAGTGCATGGTGTAGACACAATGCAAGGTTTGTAATAACACTGAAGAAGCAGATGTACTCGACAGGATGTCCCATGTGAGACTGATGAGCAGAAGTGAAACAGCTGAAGTCGTGTTGTGGTATATATGATGAGCCTGAAATGTCACGCTATACCTGGCAACAAAGTCATATGAGGCTAATTTTACTGGAGGCATTTCAACTGAACTGACTTATGTCAGATCTTACATTTATCGGAGATGTTTGCCTGACTCAGTTTATTTGGCCTTTTGAATCTGGTAGACTCAAACTTGTTGCTCATCTAAAAAAAAAAATGAGAGTATAATAACAAGATACTCTACATCACTTACCAAGGCTGCTTTCTTTGGCAGATACCAGGGATTGTGGAGTAGCTCAGTCATACGTATTTACATACTGAGTTACAACTGGCACGCATGAAAAATAGTTACTAAACAAGTAAAAATACGTTAGTTAGCTAAAAGTAATGGATATATCGTTGAAATAGTTAGTAGTGTAGTTAAAATAACAGATAGATGGTTGGAAGTAGTTAGCTAATGCTAAAATGAATTGATAAATGGTTGAAATAGTTAGCTAATGCTAAAAAAAATGGTTGAAGTTGTTTGCTAATGTTAACAATAATGGATATGGTAGTAAGTGTAATGGACTGGTTGAAGCAAATTAAGGATAAATGGGTAGCTAAAAGTAATGAATAAATGGTTGAAATAGCTATTTGGTTGAAATATCCAGCTTCCTCCACGCCAAGTGGCATATATGGAGCCTTAACCAGCCAAAGACATTCTCATATCACTGATAGTTCAATAATATTCAACTTAACATATTTGGGACACGACTCTGATGTCGATGAAAGGATACTGGATGGCTGTGGGGGTATGTCTGGCAAAAGTTTGGAAACCACCTGATCACTCACATTATGAAATGATACACCAAATTACTCTCATTTTTCATACATCTATTGGACAAGTAACCCAATTTTGAGATCCTGTGACTTTGTGTGTTAAGCAGGTCACATTATCCTTCGTCATTTTGTTCAGTGAAACCACTCTTGCCAATTTCTAAAGTCACAGAATAAATGCTGATGAATGCTACAATAACAATAAGGCTAGTGTCTCTTAGAAGACAGAAATTTGACATAAACTTAATATTTTTACTGGTGTTTTTGTCTCATGTTGTCCCCATGCCAATTCGTTCATGTTGCTGCAGATTTCCCATCTGATATCAAATTGATTCCCCTCTACCTGTCTGAGAGGTTGTGTTTCACTTTGTAAAACCACTGTTTGACTGCTCTGGTCTAGACTTGATGGATTTTGTGATTATGACTATGTGTCTGCATCTGATGAGGTAGAGTTACAGTCTGTGACCTTTTTCTGCCTCTCTTCTCATCACGCAGTAGATACATTTAATCCATATCCCTTTCCTCAGCTATGGCTGTAATAATTCATGCAAGTCTGTATTCTCTCAACTCTTCTACTTAGAAAATGATTTGCCTGGAGACATGTTATTTCTGGTGTCTTCCCAGAATTTTTTCTTTTTCACTATTATATGTATGCATATCTGCTACGTAAATTTCCAAAGTAAACTGTCAACGTTTGAGAGAGGTTTTGTGCTGATGTGTGTTGCCGTTAGACACAGGACTCTTATATTAAATGTTGCAGGGATATATGGTAAGGAGAAAGTATCCCCTGTTCTGTGAAACCCATCCAGCATACAGGACAACTGGGACTGGAGTGAGAGATTGAAAGAATTCCCTCCTCTGAGAATCTAATCCAGGATGATAAAAACCCAAACCAAGGAGCTATAACTTTATATGTTTGATTATAAACCACCTACCGATGAGAGATGTGGCTCTGACAAATCGTTCTGTTGTGACAACCATGGATTGTATATGGCAGGTTTACTTCAAAAAAGTGTAAAGAGAGAGCCTGAGAAATGCACAGTGTATCTTTCACAAGGTAACATAGAGGGACTAGGGCTCGCTTCTCTCTGGTAAAATCATCATGGCTGAAACAGGAGAAGATGTGTGGAAAGTATGAATGGTTCTGAACAGCCATACAGTGTACAGAGGCAGAATCAGCACATTTTCAATTTCTGATCTACAAAATAGAATTCCTTGAAACCACCAAGCATCATAGCTGAAAGATTCATTCCTACATTAAAAAAAAATTAGAACTGCACTTACATGCAAGTTTTATTCTTAGGGAAGAGAGAAATGGTGCAATCTGTCAGAAAGCATTATTAAGTCTGTGATTCATCTGTGCAAAGTCAGGACAGAGAGACACAAATATATAGTCATCAATATTTCAAAGTGCAATAACATTACAATATTGCTGTGGGCACAAGGGAGGGGTCTGGCCAAACATCTATTGCAGAGCAAAGTCACGCAGGTCCTGTCATGGGAGGGGATTAGTGCATCATATTTTATACATGTATATTTTCCCAGAGCTTTTGATATACAGTATGAGGTTGTGCAGGGTTTATAGCACTCTGCTGGATGCGAGGCTTTACGTCAGCTGTAACCCTGAGGGCCACTGCCTGACCTGCCGGTTTAGCATTCCTCAGGACCCGTTTGTATACAAAACCTCAGAGCTCCAGGAAATAGCAGGGATTGTGTCATGGGAAATGTCCCCTCTGTTTTGAATCCACCGCTCAAGGCATTCTTTCTCGCTGTTATACTGGGGGAACGTCCTGTCCCTGTTCCTATCTGGGCCTTCAGGCACTCAAGTCTGTCAGGGGACTAGACCTGACCTGTATTTAGCTCAGAGCGTTGATATCTTAGTCATAACTTTAGCTGGAGGTCAAAGGAGGGCAATTTCAATGTCTGTACACAGCTCCTGCAGCTGCACCATCATGGGTACCTTTGTTTGTTCGACAGGCACAAGCATATCTGAACTTTGTATCGGAGGCTTGTTCTGTTGCGAGATACAGCTCATTAGATAACATACACAAGAACATTTTGACTGTCTGAGTGCAGATCTCATCAGTGGAGGTTTGCTGGGTCAAATCCATGGTGTGGCTGGGAAACAACAGTCAGAGACAGCAGACTATTGTACATTATATTCCTTAAATATTCTGTGGATGTTTCTTCTATTTTGTTTCTTGGCTCTCCGTCTTTTAGCTCCAGGTGCAGCAGGCGGAGAATGCCAGGCACTCCATGCATCAGTTCCTCACCTGTGATGTGGTGAAATCAAGTGATGGGTTGTGTGTTGGGGCACACCAAGTGACTCAGCCACGCTGGTACGTACCCAATTTTGCATGAAAAAAACTTCTCGGCAGTAAATGCAGTCATACTTTAGCACTACCTCTCTCTCTTTGCACAGTTCTCATGTTAACAGGTATATTTTTGCCCTTACAGTTAGCACTTCCTTTCTCTTTCTTCCTCTTTCTGTCTATGCCCCAAAGTCTCTGCCTTTCTCTCTCTCTTTGGTCTGAATCATTTCTAAATAATGCTTCTCCATGTGCATTCTTGCCTTCCCGCAGACACTGATGAAATCAGCGGCGCACTCCACCCACCACCTGGTTACCTGGTTACCCTCTGTTTACAGCTGGGTTTGGACACACTGTAACTAAGTGTGTTGATGTAACACGATGCATTGTGTCAGCATACATGAGAGTAAGGGGCAAGACTTCCTTCTCAGATCTTCCCACACACATGCTGTAAACAACCACCACACATTAAACACCTTTAAAAAAAAAAAACCACTGCAACATTTTCATTTGCATTTTGTGCTCACACGTGCTACAGCCTCTATTTTTCCGAAGCGCTTTCATCTGTTCACATGTGCAGATGTTTACAAAACCCACTTCCCCTGACTCTCAAATGCATACAGTTGACCCAAAAGGAAAGTAGCATGCTCTGCAGTTAACATATTCAGTCCTCAGACCTGATGATAATGACATCTTGCCCCGATGTTTGTCTTGGTGACTGTATTGTTTCTGTTTTCTTTCTTTTTACTCCTGGTCAAAGACACCCCACCTATTTTTCTAGCTTGCATAAGCTTGCTGCAGTGAAACCTTGGCAGTTACTCTGTTAATGACTGTTCCCTTCGAAAATTACAAGAACGCACCCCAGATTGCCAGCCAGTACCAGGGTTGCATAATCACTGCCTCGACTTGCAGTTCGCAAAGAACACACAGTGACACAAAGTTTTACACCTGTGGCATGCAAACCTGCTACGTGTTTATCACTGTGAGCTGTATTTTTTTTTCTCCCACGTTCTGTAATTGACGCTTTTGGAGGCTCATATTTCCTCAGCGTCCTTTGTCATCTGCTCTTGGCACAAGCTGAGTATGCCCCGCACTCTCACAGTGGAGAGCTAATCCTTGTTATTACCTCGACAAACACCTGAATGGAGAGAAATGTTGTCCGTCTTCATTTCTAACATGACTGTCTACTATTTTCAGATACTGTGGTGGTGTTCTCATTGGTTGAGGCCTCAACGGTTTGGTTCATGCTACATGTGAGAGAAAGCTGCAGTGAAACAAAGATAGCCTTGCCCTGCATTAAAAGGTAAAGATAAAACTCCACCTAGTATCTGTCACATACTGTAAATCCACCTGCTTAGAGTATTTGGGTTACATGCTGTATGCGTTGTTTGCTTTTCTCTTTCACTTCCTGCTGTGGTTCCTATCAATTACAATTTACAACAGATGGTGAAAGTAAACTCACTAAGGGAAATTTTTAAGAGGTTTAAAGTGACATTTGAGGTTATTAAAATGCACAGATATATGTAGCAATATTTCATATGACAACGCGATACTGTGCATTGGTTAATATTTCTGTTTTTTAATGTATGAAGGCCAATAGTTTATTCTGGTAACCATGCCAGCAAAGTCTGACAACCACATATATTTTAAACAACAGTAAGCCTATTATTTCTAATCAGAATGAATATCACACAGATTTTTTTTTTTATAAAGGATTATAGGCAACAATATGCTTATCATTACCTGGATTGATTTCTCTTCTTTTCTGAACTTAAAGCAGCTGGAGGTTATTCAGTGTCTTGCTCAAATGCTTGCTGACAGGCTGACTTTAATCTGGGACTTTGAAGGCTCCTTGTGGTTATCCCATACATTATCCCACCCTGCTGTGTAAAATATGATGCTGTTAATGTGGAAGAGCTAGTAAAAGTCAAAAAGCATAATTGCTCAAAAGAATAGCAAATTAAAGAAAAGTAGTATGCCTCTTAAAATCTAACAATACACAGAGAGTTTTATATTTGCACAGAGTTTTGATCTTAAATAAACAGTGGATTATGTGAATTCACTTTTTCTACACAGCCTCCCAGTCTGAGCTGAGGATGCATGTGCAAAACATTCCTAAGGACCATCTGGCTCTTATCACCTCTCAACATAATTTCCTTCATAAAAAAAATGACCACGATCGGGAGCCAAGTCCCTTAAGTGTGCTGGGGCTTGCTGTAAATGGTGGTACGTGCTTATCACACATCACTCCATATTTTGTAATTTCAGTGGCCTTTCATTTTTATTGCTAATGCGGTTCAGAGCTTCTCCTGTCTTCCTCCTCTTGTATTAACAGTCCCCCCACGCTCTAATGCTGCTGTCTTTTAGAGATGATGAGATTTGATTAGAGGGAGAGTTAAAGGCTAAGGTACATTTCGACAGAGATAGAAAGGGTCACTGTGACATGCTGGTGACTTTGTCAGACATCCCTCTGGTAGACAGCATTATGTGGTTATGAGATGAAAGAACAAAGGTCAGAAGAAAGCTATGGGAAACGTGCTGTGCTCAATGGTCCTCCATGAACTGTAGAAGTCCTCCAACATAAGCAGGTCACTCAGCTGTATCTGGGGCGAACACTTTTGCTGACAGTTTATCATACTTAGTAATTATTACATAAGGACTTTTTGGCCTATAATTTAGGTTGAGAAAGCTGACTTCTGTGGAAGCAGCAGATGACGTAGCAGGAGGAGGAGCGGAGCCCAAACACATGATTATTAGCTGCTGGTTATGTAAGATGGGTTTTTTTTGTGACTTTGCCAAGCCAAGAAATCAAGTAGATTTCTGGGAGTGACGATCTTCAAGACAGGCATGTTGGGAACGCCACATGGCATTTCGGCCTAATATGGGCATTAAAACTGAGCTGATGGGCCAGTTTGACTCTCAGTAATGCTTCCCTTAGTTTCTGTTCATCAAGCTGGTATGAACTCACCTTCACATTCCTTCCTTGTTTAGGGCTCATTCTTGTGTTTGGATTTGTCTGTCTGACAGTATGGGTGGTACGATTAGCCTTCACGCCCTGATACTCAAAATAAACTGAAGCCGTTCTGCCAATTAATGCTGTTGTTTGATTCTGACTCATGACATGTCCATGACCTTTTGTGGAAACAGTAGGAATCACTTTTCTCATAAGTTGCAAAGTTAATATTCTATCTAATGGCTTTCTCAATGTTGACAGATCACTGATGTGTCATAGACTGATAATTATTAGTCTTTATTCAAATTTGGGTGTTGCCAGGTTATTGAAAACCCTCCAGCATTTTGATGTACCTTTTAACTTGTTGTTTATTGCATCACAAATGCTCCTTTGTTGCATAATTTTGATTACCAACATGTAAAAAGACTCCACATTCAAACTTTCAATTGTATTATCAGCTAAAAGTATTTAAAAGTATATAAAATAAAAGTTCTGCCCCTTCCAAAATGTAGAAGACGGTTGATTATGCATTTGTACTCATCTTTTAAAAACATTTTCTCTAATCTTTGCTTATATTGTGAAATATTGGATATTTATAAATTTCGTCTGCCGCCGAACATGATTTCTTGCCAGGAGCGGGTGGTGGTGGTTTTTGCTTGACAAGAGCTTCAGCACTTGTTGCCTTTACAAGACAATAGGTTATAATACGCCCTCTGAGCAGCGCTACGTCTTGAGGGGCATGTTGGAGGCTACAGTGAGTCGCTATCAGAAAGTGGCAAGATGGGCTGATAACTATAGTAGAGTAAAAAAATATTTCCCTCTGAAATGTTCTAGAGCAGAAGTATGAATTGGCAGAAAATGGAAATGGAAAAAGGCATGATGGCTCATTAGCAGCTGAGTAAAATGTTAAAATAAGTTTTCAAATCTGAAGTTGCAAATAAGACAAAGGAAGTCATGGATGACTAAAACATGAGTCTACTTCAGCTGATCATATCAGGATCTACTTGCACTTACAAACACTGTCTGAGAAAATCATTAGTAGATAAAAAGAGATAAATTTAGTTTTGAATACATGTGCACATTTTAATTTTCTGGGAGTTTACATTCATAAACGAGGAGACACTCTTCTGGGCCTCATCCATGTGATCTTTGAATCTATTTAATTCATGACTGTCCTGGCTGTCTGAGTCTCACAGTAAACTCCGCCAGATCTCATGACTGATCTGTCTCTGGGGTCTTTGATCAGTGCTTTGGATCACGTACTGCAGTGGACATATGCTGTTCTCCTCGTTAACATTACACTCCAGACAAAGGTGAAGCGACATCAAAGGTGCTGGAAAACTCTTAGATGAGAGAGATGTCAGACTAGATTTAGGGAAGGTTGTTTTTCATAGTAATTGCTGCAAACATGTATATATCATAATATCTGAAATGTTTATACAAAGACATGATATAATGTGATATGAAACAGTAGATGATGTCCTGAAGTTGTTTTTCAGTAAACCGATAAGTGGACCTGCAGTTTGCAAATAATTCATCTGACTCAGTGCTGGAGTCTGAGTCTTGCCTCTGGTTTAACAGGGATGTGGCAGCAGATTCCTCTGGCCTGGCCTTCCATCAGCGGCGGGATTCCTCGAGGTCCTGCATCTGGGTGCTGCATGCTTGGCGACCCTACGCATTGCCATCGCGACGCTCACGAGACACAACAGCTCAGCAGCCTCAGTGGCAGACAGAGTTGCTTCCTGTCCCCCCCAGCTGGAGTGAGGGGTGTGAGAAACATGTTCACTGAGCTCAGAGTTATGGCCAGAGAGGCGAATAGTCGCACTGAACCAAATAACCCCATCCCACAGTGATGATGGTCCCCTCTCCAGCAGACACTTCACTCAATAGACGAGGAAGAGAGACAAAGGGGCAATTCAGTGTCTGTCAACACAAGAGGCACTGTCTATAATAAATACAAGGCTATGAATGAAGATAAAGATGAGTAAGATTTGTGACCAAATGTGAAAATCCAACTTCACCAGACAAAACGTGCAAAGATCACCAGCGCCACACATACATTATATTCAAATTCCCAGACAAATGACTGGAATTGATTAGGAAGATTGTGTTAAAACCTGACAGATGGTGCTAACCCTTGCTTTTATTTGTGGGGTTTCAGGGTTTAGGATTAGAGGAGAGCCGGTCAGGGGTGGGTGTCCCATCAAAGTGGGGACACGCCCTCAGCGTGGCCACAGACATTGGGCTGGAAGGTGGCTAACTGAATCTGAATGCCTGCCAGAGTGTTTTATGTTCCCATTCAGTGTGAGGAAGGAGCTGCAGACCACTGAAAGATGGACACTCTCCAACTCTTTACATATTATTTAAAGGGCAATTTATTTTACATTTACATCTTCTGTTGTCAGCTGTACGTGTACACTTAAAAATCCTTCACCGGGTTGTAAAACAGGAGTGTAAAATGTTCATTTCTGTTAAAAGGCAGAACAAATCCTGTCCTGGGGAAAATTAGATTGTAAGAGAAAAGCATGTTTAGAAATGTTTAATTCATTGCTGGCTTTGAGTCACTTGTCTGATTTGTGATGTGATCGGCTGAAAAGCTGAGGTGGGCAATAAATAAAGCAGTTTTAACACAGAGGCCTAGTGACACGCATGAATAACTGGCTGTCAACGCGAGCTATAAGTCATAGCTGCGATTGCTACACTGGTGGAAACACACATGTACACACACATGTGAGTTTACACACTTTAGTTGAGGTGTCTCTCTGGGAGGTCTTGTTGGGGCAAAGAACTAAAGAAAGTGGGAACAGAATACAAAATTATGGGAGCGGATGAGCAGCCGGATTCTCGTTTAGGATTCAAGCTGCTCTCTGGATTTAGTGAGGCTGTAGTATGAGTATTTATTTTTGTGAATGAGATCAAAACACAGGAAAACAGTAGCAGGATACAGGGCCACAGCCAGTGCAACAAAATGGAATGGATGATTTCTGTGGAAGAGGAGGGCAGGAGCCTCTTCATCATTATTTCACCTCTCTGAGGCTTTGCGGGGAGTTGAGAAGATAGATTTCTCAGTAGTGTATCAGGTAAATAAACAAAGGTCATTGTTTAACCTCCTAGGACCTGGCGTCCACATATGTGGACCTCACATTTTGGGTTCTCTAGACCACAATACTAACTTTTTCTCAACAAGAGCCTGGTGACCACATATGAGGATATTATACTGCCACTCAGTAATCGAAATTTAAAACTAATGTCCTCATATGTGGACATCATTTTTCTCAGGTCCCAATCAGCCTAAATAGCAAAGAATAGAGTTCGGGTCTTAGGAGGATAATGCAAGTTTGTGTTTTGTGTTTTTTTTGCTTTCTGTTCAGGCCATGATTTCCATGAAATCGGGTTTGGCTATTCATGGTCCCTGTATGATTCCTATAACCTGTTGATCCCCTCACCTCCTGCCACCACAGTCAAGGCATATCAAAATCTTATGGCTGGATTTGCCGTATATATTGTTCATTCCAACAGTTTGATTCTGAGTGAAGAAGAAGAAATATCATAATCTTAAGGGCAGAGTCCCATAAAATTTATTCAACAAATGAATTCTCCCCAGAGGTTGAACCATTTACATTTTAGACACTTGTTGAGTTTCCTCACACTCATAAATACTTTTGAATTTATACCAATGGCATTTCTATCACCACCTTCAGGACAGTGAATTTTAACCAGAAGTTGGTATGTTGTTTGTGAAGTCCATCTTTGTCATGTTGTGGAAAGAAATCTTTTTGGTTGAACCACCTTCAATGGAGTTCGTTTCTTATTTGATCACTAGCAACCTCAAAAAGAGAAACAATCAAACAAACAAGGCTGAATAATGACAATATGACACGCAGGATACTAATAACATAACATAATAAAATGCAAAACTTCCTGTTTTGGAAAGGAAGTAGATGGAAAGACTGATACCACTGTCATATCTGCCTGTTAAATATAAAGCTGCAGTTTTTTTCATGCAGAGCCAGGCTGTTTCCCCCTGTTTTCAGCTTTTTCTGCTAAGCAAAGCTAAGCTAAGCAGCTACAGTTCTTTTTAGCACATAACAAATTATATTGTTTCCTGAATTACACAGTGCACCTGTTCACAGTATTAATACAAGAGTGGCCACAAAGTGTGACATTTGCAGCAAAGGAGAAGATCATCCATTTTGTCCGACCTTTGACCCAAACCTCCCCCTGCCCCCTTCCTCGTGCACGTCACAGAAGGCCACACAGCGACAAAGCAAGCTGCCTGCTGATTACATGTGGACAAACACAAAACACCAACACGAGCACACTCGGAAACAGGCAAACACAAATCACACGTATATGCACAGCCGAACACACACCGGTGCACAAACCTCTGGCTTTACTCGGCGCAGTGTGAACTGGTAGAGTAAGCATTAATTAATACACAGTGGAGTGCTGGGTGATCTCATACAAAGCTGTGACCTTTCAGCTCATGAGATTTTGTGCGGTTTTCACCTCACAAAATCGTTACCGTTGTGTGTTTTATGAGGTCTGGTATGATTTCTGCCCGTCTTTCACCTCATTTGAAGTTGAGACCTTCCCATAAACCAAAACCACAAAGCTCTCCCTGATGGCTTTGTGGTGAGATGAATATAAGGACAAGACTTGCCTCTTTAAAAAATCTGCTTGGCCTGGTTTAAAGCAAACTCCTCCTCCCACTCACAGAGAATAACATGAGGAAAATTTTTGAAGTAAGGAAACTCCTGAGCCAACAGTGTGTTTTATTTGATAAGAGTTTAGCAAGAGTTTATATTGTTTCACATAGAATTTTATTTATTTATTTATTTCTGACCTCTTATAGCAGCTGGCATGGTGTTGATGGGAGGTGTGTGTGCGTGTGTGTGCTTGTGTGTATTTTCAGTGCCCTGGCTTGTTGCACTGTCACCACGGCTACGCAAACAAACACAGGACAACTGAAGCGGCACGGTTCAGCAGGTAATCATTAGTAGCAAGCTGACCTTTGGCCCCTGCCATGCCTCAGATGACATATGGTTGCGTCTACCTGCTGCTACTGGAGTCGCTGGGCCGTGGGTTGTACCCAGTGCGGCGTAAATGCAGCACCAGTTAGATTTGTTTCATTCAGACTGGAGGCTCACTGACAGAGGCTGCAGGATTAAGTGCAAAGCATGGTTTTCAAGTCGAAGGAGCACATATTGTACTTTTAATACAAATTTCCCAGAGGTATCATGTGTCCATCTGCCATGTCCGATAACTGTGTGGGGAAATATTTCCCTTTAAACAAACCCACTATTAAAAAATAATCAGGAAATTCCCTTGGCAAGACTTTGCCACAACAAAATAGCACATAAATGTTATCGAATGACCGTTGCTGATTTCCTTGCAGACAATCATTTTCTTTGTGCATGTTCAAATACTTGTTTACAATTCTTAATTTAAGGGTTTACAAAAGGATTTCCTATAAAGCATCATAAGTGTTCCATTGTCTTCATTCTCCCCTTCAATTTTTCTTTGTTTCTTGACATGTTTTTTCTCTCTGTTATTTCTGTCTGACAGCTGAAGACAACCTTATTTCTTAATACCTCTCCCCACTTCACATGTTCACTTTCCAATTAAAATACATTTTTTCCATTTCTCTCCTGAGTCAGACATTCCTGAAGGATTTCTCTGCTTCCCCCTTTCCTCTGTTTCCTTCTCTCATCTTCTCTTCTACCAGCTGGCATGTCTTCTATCACTCTCCTTCACGTTTGAGCAGTTTTAATATTCTCCCAGACCCCTGCTGACTAATTTTAGGTTTATCTTAGAATCTCAGAAAGGAGTAAAACCGTTTTTATCTCGAGTTGCAGGGAAATCATGTTCATTATGGTCAGACTGCAGTTGAAAATTTTTTTTTTTTTACAACTTTATTTTTCCCATGTCATCAAGCCCCAACTGAGACAACAGTAATTTGTTTTGGCAACCGACCTGCACAGATAAGCGTCTGATGGATGGCGACGGGTGCAGGGCCACGCTGGCCAGTGTTTTTTTCATCTGTTCCAAGAAGGTGCCGGGTATTCGATTACCAAAGTGGTGTTTAATCCCTTTTGATACTATTTGAATAATGCAAGCATTGTTTGGCATAAAGCATGTACAGTGAATTGAGCTGTGAAAGATTTTATGTGCCTGTTGTTGGATGGATTAATGAGACAATGATGTGGCTGTGAGGGGGGTGGGTGGGGTGGGGTGGGGGGAGTAGGAGGCTAGAGACAGAAGCAACAGCTGAGAAAGCCCTTTCAGTTTCTAAGTTGGTCTGTCCGTGCTGTGTGTCTGTCCATGCATGAGACTGGCTGCATCTGTTAATGCCCACACCCACCCTTTACAGCCTTTAGGGTGGTGTTATATCTAAATATGCATGCAGCTATTTTGGCCAAAGCTTTGTTAAGCTGTTTGCATGTGGAATCAGCCAGACAGAGCTCAACAACATGCTTCTTCTATTCTATACTTTGTTGTTGTGACAAAGAGGATCTAATACCTTTTATCCCATGTGATTGCTTTGTGCTTTTGTCACACTATCACTTATGCTATAGTCTTACTAATTCATCTGCCAGTGTCGTACATGTTTACTCTCTTTTTGTGTATTTTTTGCCCGAGGGAAATAAGCTCTTCACCACAATCACTGCCTTTCCGTGCAAACCATGTCTAGCAGACATGTGCACAGCTGTAGTTATGAATTCCTGCCAGAAAGTAAGGGCAGGATGTGGCAAAACGTCTCCTCTGCCTCTACCTGAGAACAGCTTTCATCTTCTCTCTGCCTCATCCCTCTCTTCCTGTGCTGCTGCTGTTTTGCACCAGCGCACACAGCGTGGGCTGAGAGAGATCAAATCAGTTGCTGCAATGAAAAAAATGTCATATTTGCGGGCAAAAAAAAAAAAGATGTGTAGTTCACACTCAAGCTTTCCACTGCAATCAGTGGGCCTGCAATTTAAACACAAGTGCTCCCAGTGCCCTACTTTGTCTTTCCTCAGTGTTTCCCATCTGCTGCATTTATCCTGAGCACTGTGTCAATTTTTCCCCATTGGTTTCCTGGTCAGGAGAGATGAACCAAAACCAGCTGCTCGCATTTGATTAACATCCATAAGTGTCGCCCCTTTGAAAATATTAGTACACTGAAGAGGTAGCTGACTTCACTCCTGTTGCTCATTTTAACACCAATGCTGTCAAATAGGCCTGTTGTTTTTTTTTGGCTAATTTGTAACAGAGATGCAATCAGAGCATGCATCATGCATGCATGTGAGCCTGGAGGGAGGCATTTGACAAGTGATGCTCCGCTGGGATCCGGAGGAGTTGAAAAACATGTTCACTTGCTCACATGAGACATCATGGTGCAGGTTTCCTTCTGGAACAGAGGTTTAAAGTAGAGGCAGGGTCATGTGAGGCGCGAGAAACCTGGAGAGAACTTATTAAGTATAGAAATATTGACTGTTTCTCAGCTGAGCCAAACATGTCAATTTGAAACTGAACACACGCTATAACTCAATGAAGCCATACAGCCTACTGTACGTTCTGCAAAGTTCTTACATGGTTGCAGTGGTCAAGAGAAAGTCATATTATAGGATGTCTGTTCCAGCCAGTCCATTGCTACTTGTTAGTGTTAGTATTATTTATAAATGCATTCATTATCATTTTTTTCATTGTTTGATTTGTATAAATGAAAACATGTGAGAGACAGTTCTCATCTTCTTTCTTTTCTTTAAACATAAAAACATAAAGAAGAAATACAAGTCATAACGTGCCCTGCATCCAAATAAACAAAATATGATGACTCTTTATGCAGAAGATTGAAAACACCATTTGAAAACACACTTTACTTCTTAGATTAAAAAAAAAAAATCTTGTTATCTTTATTCACAAACATTATAAACAACCATTGACTTCACATCATGGAGGACTTTTAAAAGCTCTGACTCTAAAGCTCCAACCTCCAATTATAAAATAGCATGACAACCGACGACAACAGCGAGGCCACACATCGCTTCCCCTCTGAGGTCTCTTTGCCATTTGTTGCCTTTAGATTACAAACAAGGCAAAGAGATCTCGAGCCTATTCTCATGTCTTATTTTTATCCCTCCTTCAATGAGTTTCTCTGTTGCCAAAAGGATTAGGAACTGATCTTCTAATACTGTTCGAGCATCAGCTCTGCACGTCATCCTGAAGTCTCGAGGGTGAATGACTTCCAGCACCAGTGTTTGGGAACCCACTGATCCTCCCATCAGGCCACAGAGGGGATGTTTGTCCTTTTTCTGTAAACCACAGTGGTTGTTGTGGCAGGAGTACCAGCAGCAGTTGTAGTAGTAGTAGGAGGGGGAAAGAAGGGGTTAAGACTTGGGTGGTGTGTTAAGCATCTAAATCAACTGGAGCTATCGGGCTGTTTAGTTTTATGAGGTGTGGGACCTTTGCCGCTCCATTCAGACTGCTTTACACTGAGGTCACTGCAAACGGATTAGAGATCACACCAGTGTGTGACCTAGGCTCACCACCATTACACCACTGCACAGATGATTTATAGAGCTAATGAACGCATGACATCATATATTAAATCGCCATGTTGTTAGCTTTCCCTAACCCTGTAAGTGGTAACACACACGCTATCCACCCGGGCAAATTAGAGTTTGCCAGTGGTGCAGAAGAGACTTGGAGCTTTTTTTTTTTCTTTCTTTTTTTTGCCAGCACATCAGCTGCTTGTTAATTACAAATTGCACAACACATGACAGATAAGATATGTACTCATACCCTGCATGAGCAGCCAAAGAAGACAAGGAACGCTTATCGACTGAGGTGAGATTACCTAGTATAGGTCTCCTGAATCTGAACCTATTCATTAAATGAAATCCTCTCTCTGCGTAAACAATGGTTTATAACTAAGAACCATAAACAGAGACAGCTAGTAATCATGCTCTGTAAGGATTCAGCATTTTGCAGATGTTGTCTTTCAGGCCTTGTTAACAAGGCAAATTTCCAACGAGAGGTTGATGGCTTTTTCATTCTCACAAAATGCTGCTTGTGTGAGAGTGACTATCAGCAGCCATCAGGTGCTCTCACTCAGAAATGGAGCAAAGCAAGGGAAACAAGGGAAAGAAAGCGATGAAAGAGACTCAGAAGCATTTTTATCAGTGAGAGCTGATTCACCCTCATCTGCAAAACTCATGTCTCACAAGGACACCTCATCACTCAGACATTTGTTGGTGCTGGATGATGGCAGACTTTCTTCTCTGGGTTATAAGCAAAGGGTGGAAACAGAAAGGAGAAGTCTGGGATGTTATCAAAGTCGGAGATCTTAACATAACTGCAGAGGCCTCCAAGCAGCCTCATAAATGAACAGCAGCAAACATTTAACAGCACGGTATCACAGAGACACAGGAGAAGAACTTACATAATGAGACCCCCCCCCCCCCCCCCCCCCCCCCTTTTTAACACTCCCTTGGGCAACATAAACGATAGGAGAGATAGGATATCTCTGAAACTGCGGACAAGAGACTGTCTGTCTCTCTAACACATTTACCTAAGGGAGTCATAAGAGAGTTTAATAGTGTACTTTTACCCTGATCCTGCAATCGTCACTTCTTTAACACCGGATTGCCTCCCTCTGCTCCTCGACCTTTCACCTTCTCCGGCACTTCAGCGGCTCTCTGTCATGATGGCAGCTCCTCTGATTATGCAGCCTGTGTAAGGATGAGATGCCTGCTGGACCACAATGAATGTCATCTAATTCCATTACTGGATAGGCCAAAGATAATTTTTCACTATATGCAATTCAGGCAAAAGTTGAAATATTATCACATACCCTTCTACCCTACTTAAAGGCATTAAACCCCCTCGTTCACATCAATCAGATCCATATCTTGGACACTTTTTTGGAACAGAGCCAGGCTTTAGCTGCAGCTGAGGTCTTGTTAAAAAAAAACAAAAAATAAATAAATAAATAAGAGCCATGTTTTCTGACCCAGTCATGACTAGGCCTATTTGTTCTAGTGGCTCGGAAAGTGTTCGCGTTCCCCAGGTCATGGCTGAACTTCTCATATTTATGTTAGCTTAACTGCAGGCTGGCAGCCTAATTCACTGGTATGTGTTTTCATTAAGTCTCCGGGGGCCCGGTAGCGCTCCCTCACTAACATGGCTCCTCTGAACTCTGACCCCCGGTTTTAATGGGAAGGCTGGCAGAGAAAGAGGGTCAAGGCTTCAAGAGAGGGCTCGCTTAGACTTAAGGTAACAATTTGAGGAGGCGTAACAGGTTATGTAACCTTGTCGCTGGACGCTAATGACTCAGTATGGCCTGAGGAATGTCCACTCTCAATAGGTCTCTTTTACATCAGTTGCTGTTTGTGGCAACAAAATTAGCTTTGGTGTGGTAAGATCGGACAAATCCTGCTCTGTGCGATAGATAACAGCTATGTAGGGCATGTGACTGAACATTTGCAATGTGCCCAGCCATGGGACATAAAACCAGTGCATGAGCAACGTGCCATTCTGTCATCCCGGCACAAATACTCATCTCCTCATTTAGGAACATGAAGAACACAGGCTGGTATGAGTCTCTCCCTTCTTTAGTATGTGCCTGCCATTATGATGACGAGATTGCTGAAAAAATGTCTGAAGACATTTTCTCAAATCTTTTACGATCTAAACGATCAATCTAAAGAATAATCCATAATGGAAATAATTGTTAGTTGTAGCTCTATAGATGGCAATGACATCCTGCATGAGTCAGGCTGTATTACCTACTGTTAGTAGTCACAACAATGCTTTTGAGGAAGACAAGTGTCTCACATGTCTCACATGTCTTCTCTACACGAGGTGTAAATTGGGGGCCAAAACCACAGACTCCACCACTAGTTCCTTTAGTGTGTTGGATTGACTTTCAGCAGCGGACGGTTTGCTGTATTTGTGTGTGTGTGTGTGTGTGTGTGTGTGTGTGTGTGTGTGTGTGTATGTGTCTGTGTGTGTGTGAGGATGGCGGGGTGCTGTTCTGTTTGCTTGGGGTCATTCCAGGCCTCGGCCTTTCTAACATCTTCACGGTTTTTTTTTTAGCTTCGCAAGCCCCTGGAGCTTAGGTGACACATTTCCCATGGAGTCCAGGTCAACGTCACACTGGTCCCTCTCTGCGGGCCATAAATACCAGCACATTTCCTCATTGCCTTGTTTTTATATTGACCAGAAAAAGAAATTGTAGCACCCGTACATCAAAAAGCACAGGACTTTCCAAGTGACAAGTTATCTAATGGCATGCTTTGAATTCTTCCTTAATGGCACGCAGGTTCAGTAAGTTGACAAACCTCTCATAACCCAAGGGCATCTTCACATTCATGGGCGTCGTGTGAGAAAAACAGTTGAGCCTCACCTGCAGCACAGCCAAGCCCAGTACAAGCAGCAGGAAAACACATACCAGCGATCACGTCAGAAATGCCTAAACTGATTGTAAGGGTATGTTTGTGCACGCGAATGAGAACACTATGTTTTGCTGACACTTTATGTTTCTTCTCTGAGTAAGATTGGGTTGAATAAGTAGAACATGGGTTTAGGAAAAAGGTTAATATATGTAGTCAAGGACGAGGATAGGTCACCATTAAGTGCTTTAAGGTTGACAAATGTGTACAAATCTAAACTGACACTTTACAACTAATAGACTGTTTGACCATGTTTAATCATTATCACAATTTTATTAAATCATCCGAATAACTATCAAGCTAATGATAAAGGTGTTTGTTTATGTTTTTGTACCTGCACTAGTAAGCCCTTCGCTGTCACTAGAGCGCACCACTTGCCAGCTGGCTCGCACCTCGGTTCCGTCCTCTTCAGCAAACTCATTGGCTTCCACAGCTGAGCGTCATCGCAGGGGGCCGGGCCTGACAAGGAGTTTATTGTCAGGAATGTGTAGTAGCACTCAAACTAATTCACCGCACCGACTGTGTCACGCTCCTGCAGGGCATCATCCTCCCGTTTCGGGACGCGCTCAGACTGGATTATCTCCCGGTGGTTTGACACACAGCTGCTGTTGGCTCTAATCGACTCTTTTTTTCTTTTCTTTTTTTCCATATCATGCGAGTTTTGACTTGATCGGATCAGAAAGTCGTCCTTGTTGTATATTGGGTTGTTTTGTTCTTTCGGTGGAGGAAGATTGTTTTACTTTAAAACTTTACTACCAAGGCGAGACTTCAATGCCAGATCCAGCAACGATGAGTAAAAAAGGAATGGTGACAAAGATCCACACGAGGATAAGAGCTGACCCGTTCACTGCCAGCTACGACTTGGTCGGAAAAGAACTGGGCAGGTGAGTGTGTTAATCGCATGAGCGGTTTCCAGCGTTCATTGATGAGAAAACTAATGTGTGTGCTGCGTTTGTTCGTGTGATGACTGGCTGCATTTTTCCCCTTACAATATCTTGATAATCTTATGTCAAATCGAGTTAATCGTGTTAGATTTGTTCCCTGCACGTGTTAATAGGAAGCGTGTTAATTGAACATTTCCAGTCCCGCATTCCATCCCGTGGTAAATGCGCTGATGGAAACGCACTCTGGCACCCGGAATGCGCAATGTTTTATGCGCTCTTGTGCGTCTTGGCTGAAAGAAGCTGAGAAGTGTTGGGACATTCTGATCCAGTGAGGAGGACAGTAATAATATGTGAAGATTTTTGGTAGATTTTTGGGGGGGGGGGGGTGTATGCCATCTGAGAAAGAATGAAAGCATCATATTACTATCTGTATCTCTAAACTTCACAAACTGCGGTACTGTCTCTGTTGATGCTCACCTCTAATAGGTCCTGGCGCATGTGGTGGTGAAAATTACATCCAAATTTAAGTTTTAGTCTGGGGTCATATTCTGAATGTGATGTTAAGTGAGAAAATATGCAAGAGGACAAATGAGAGAGCTATATATATATTATTATATAATGTTAACACTAACACTTATGATTTATAGACTCAAAGGATTCACTTTCCTGACAGTTTTCTGTCCCATACTTGTTTGCCCGGGAGATGCAGCATGAAATATGCACAGTCAGACACTTCTCTGTCTCTCTCTTTAACCTAATGCATTTTGGGTGTCACGCTGATTGATATGTAGATTTGAGACATTCAGGGCCAGCATGCCAGACATTAATGACTTTTTCCCCCAGAAAGCATTTTTTCGAATTAAGGCGAGTAACCACAGTGGACGTCTTGGGTTCCATTAAATGCAACAGCTGTTTGATCATGACTCTGGCCAGTTCTGCATCTGTCTCTGTAATTCCCCATTTTCACTGTAAATTTGCTGCGCTGTGGTGGGAGACAGGCTAAATAAAGAGCCCGCTGGGTTGAGTTTTCTTGTAGGACACCATAGGATATCGTGGGACAGCAGCCACAACCCATGGTGACGCTGCCTATGCAGTTTAGGCCACAGCAGCTTCTAAACACCCCCTCACCCTCATACCTCAACCCTTCATCCGTCTTCCCTCCTGTTCTCATGACTCCGACCCAACAACATCTTGAGATCAGGCCTCATAATCGCATTAAGGGGAGGAATGTACATAGCGCTGCATGCCAGGAGATCAGCTATACACTCTGTACATTAGGAGGGTTGTTGATCATATTAGAATTACTTGTTGAATTCTTCCGCCCACTGCTTCTTTCAGCTCTCTTGAAGTTGGCAGAAACAATGAGGCTCATCGACCTCATTTTCAAAAGCCCTGTCATTGTCAAGTTTTGCATCATGAGCTGTGATCCCCTGCAGAACTGTATACAATAAAATGTTGTGGCAAGCTTGAAAGCAGGAAGAGGAACTCATGTTGCGTGTCAGGCCGTCTGTGAAGCAGGCAAATGAGAGTTGTCATTTTTCACTGCACTTCAGACATGAGTCAGTGCCCCACTGAGAGAGCAAAAAAAAAAAAAAAACGCAGACACCACAGGAAACCGGTTTCTCAATCAAATTATCACCATCTCCACCTCTGGGGAGGAATTAGTTTGTTACAGTAAAGTTGATGGTGATGATGATGATCACAGGCTAGTTTCAGACTGATTCAATTGAGGATAAGCCTGCAAATGAGCTGTTTGATCTGCATAACTGTATTTGTGGAGCTAGACAGGATGCTTGAGAAAGCATCCATCAGTGTTAGTCAGAGTTTAGTTGAGAGCTTTTCTACTGTTACCGTGTGTTTTAACTCCAAAAATAAAACAGATATATAAAGTATAAAATACTTTAAAGTCCTATGATGTTTTAACCAGGACGCTCTGTGCATCTTTCTAGTAACATAGCAGAGTGTGAACATAGCCGGCTGGAAGGTGGCCGTGTTAAGTAACCTCTGACCTGTTGTCAGCCTTTGAAAGGCCTCCTGTTGCTCCTTTCCGTGGCCAGCGGTCATTCCTTTTCACTCCATATGTAGTTCCCAGCCCACAGTGAGTTGCTCTGAACTTGGCTAATTAAGGATAAAAAGGCTCTGACGGGTTTTGCCTTTTCATTCTGCACAATGAGTCGTCACCATTTTGCAAGACTGGGAAAAGGCAAAAGAGAAGGAACAGGCCCCCACAGCAGCCGGGGCGGTAGCCAAAACAGAACCAGGCTCTGGCCAGAACAGTTGCTGTTTTTGGTCCGCAAGCACAGTGGGCTTGGAGTAACACTGTGTGGGAAAATGACTGGCACCATGCTGACTGGACCGTTCTGACTTCATTTAGATTCTGCACAGTTCACAGTCATCTTTTCACATCCTGTGTTCACTGCTCCTAAGACTGTTGCAGTGTATCTGTGTTGTGCAGCTCATTAAAACACTGAGATGTAAGTTGGATATAGATGTTGAGGTTGCAATATCCATTCTGGCATGCTGCTCAGGCTCCAACCTGACTGTAACAGCAGTTACACCCCCCCCCCCCCCCCCCCCCCCCCCCCCCACCGCTTGGCCTATCCTGCTGTGGTCAGGTTGGGTGGTCCTGGTCTCGGGGCTGCTGTGTTAACCGACTGGTCAGCTTTTGTACGACTGTCAAAGGAGAAGCACTGGCTCTGGCCAAGGGTCTGGGCGGAGGCGTCAACACAATTCCATTTGTCCCTGCTGCTGTCAGCTGTGAAGAAAGGGAAATGGACAAGGCCTCATTATCAGCCTGGGAGGGGACGGCTGGTGATTATGGTCTGCTTGACACAGAGAGGCAATTCTGCACACATCGGACATCCTGCCCACACCCACGGCTGACCCTTAACACCTGCTGTGAATCTAGTGTATACATCAGTGTATTTGCAGAAAAATTAAGGGTAGTGATGTGGTTGTAAAAGTGGATGTTCTTTTTTATTTTCCATCTCATGCTTTACCAGCGACATTGAGCAACGACGCTGTTGCATCTCTTTGTTTTTTGCTTGACCTGTGAAGTTGTATTAGCCTTATCAGGTCCCTGCCCACTATTCAGCAGCTCTTGCCAAAACTGTCAGCCTTATCTGCCTCCTGTCAGACCCTCCTGAAGGCTAAAGGAAAAGGAGGAGAAGTGAGGGAAATCGTTACCGAATGTCTAATGACGCCTCCTCAGCTGAGCATATCAGTGGTCAATAGCAGTGTCTGTATTTTTTCAAACGATGCCACTTAAACTCCTTATCTCTGAACTGTTCTTTAACCTCGCCTACAGTGTTGCACTCGTGGCTTGTCAGTGGGCATTTCCAAAACGTCTCGCTCTGTAATCTGGGTTTCACCTCATAGCAGTGTAACTGTGATGAGTGTGTCCAGTAATTTTAGCTTTTCATTTGCTGCAGTTTTAAATGACCTAAATACGATCCAGTGGTCCCATTGGACCACTTGGATACAGAATAGAACCATCTCTGACCAGATCTATTTGAAAAAGCCAGTAATGTGGTTGCGATTACTCCGTCTCCTCACTAATCGCTCTCTCGCTCTCTCTCCCCTCTTTGTTTCCCAGGGGAAAGTTTGCGGTAGTGAAGACGTGCATTGAGAAGGCATCGGGGAAGCAGTACGCTGCCAAGTTCCTGCGAAAGCGACGGAAGGGCGCGGACTGCCGCATGGACATCTTGAACGAGATTGCTGTGCTGGAGTCGGCCAAGGCAAACCCCTACGTGGTGGCACTGCATGAGGTCTACGAAACCAACACTGAAATCATCCTTGTTCTTGAGTGGTAAGACATTAAGCATTACAGAAAACAAACAAACAAAAAAAACCAAACATGAAAGTCTTTTTAAAAGTTCACAAAAAAAACAACACATTTGAACAGTCCTGCCTGTCAGACTCCAAAATTTGTTTGTGATCAGACCCTCATGCACACGCCCAGCCCTGGCTTGCACCGCCACTGATATGAGAAGAAAATGATTATGGACATTTAATGGCCTTTTAAACTTTCCTCACTTTCCTGGCGTTTGGTCCATGCCAGGAAAACTGGAATAAAAATGATTAGGTTCTTAATCATTAGGGAGATGAATATCCTTTTTATTGCTCACCATAAACACCATAAACTTTTCTCTCATGCAGAGTGTCTGAGGGACTCCAACCCACCGATCTGGCTTCCAAAGAACTTTCCTTGACATTCATTCATTTCTAATTGATAAGCAACTTTGATGTTTTTTTTTTTTTTTTTTTTAAGAAGTCTTTGACTGGGGAAACCCACGCATCAAATCACATTATGCAACATCCTGCATTTTGCATGATGAGAATGTCACTGCTTACGTCTTTTCATGTGAATCGTCAGCTTTTATCTGATCTGAGAACAACGGCAAAAAAAAAACAAAAAAAAAACTTCTAATTACTTCCCGGCTTAGAGTTATGTGCTAGTTGCTGAGAATGTCACTGCATGTCACTCACTGACTCTGTCTCACCTCAAAAAGAAAAAAAAAAAACATACATGTGTGAAATGCGGAGCCTCTCGCTATTGTGACCTAAACGCTGCCTTAAATGGAAACTGTCTCTTTGTGGTTCGTTGCTCGTCTCAAAACAGGCTCCGCTAAACACCTCAGCTCAATGCAGGAAGTGTCACTTTAAATACCGATGTGGCATAACTGCACTGTGTGAAAATGACAATATAGAGCCATAAATGAGTCAGTTAAACCCTACTGTGAGAACTTATTGCTCAGTACTCTGGAGGGTTTGTTTGACTGTTGCGATTTTGAAAGTGCAGGCGAACTGGCTGAGACGAGCTGCTCGTTCAGTGACGCTGTTAGGTCATCCTGGCCGTCTGGTTCTGGTCTGTCGTGGGTTGGGTGTTAAATGACATGATGCGTCTAGTGATGGCCTTTAATTAGGATTTGGAAGGGACACTTAGCATCTTAATTACCTTGCTCGCCTCATTACAGGGAGATTACACCGGGCAATTACACTTGAACCACGTTACCATGACCCTCGGTCGCTGCTCAGGCAGGAAACCCTCTCCTTGCCCGCTCCTCACTAGTCATCCTCACCCCAGACGTGGAATGCCTCTGCAGAACAAAAGCCTTTCTGTGGAGCTGTGTTTGACCTCTGACTGAAGTGTGAAAGGGGAAGTAGCACCACAGTTCACCCCTGCATGCCTGCAGAGAAAACATAGCAGGAGGTCAGTCACCACTGGTCCACGGTTCCTCTCCAGCTGCCAAATTGAGCTGCAGTCTTTGAGCGTCAAATCAGGCAGCCTGCATGTGCACAATATTTTAGCATTCAAAAGAGCTTGGTTTTAAAATACCAGCTCATGCTTTTGTCAGTTATTATATATTGTACTGTATTTGCCCTTAAAGGCTACTCATAGCAAGACCCTTGGCCACTGAAGGGCTGCATCTCAAAAACCGTCTGACCTCAGCATGAGTTTCAAGAAATTGCAAACCATTTTCCATTTCCTGTGGGTTTAAATGTGAGCAGCAAGCAAAGCTCCCAAAAGTAGCACACCACCACGCTGGTATAAAGTGTTGCAAGCACGCACGCATACATACACACACACACACACACACACACACACACACACACACACACACACACACACACTTCTTGTAGCCACAACCACATCCTTGGTAATGTCAGAGAAATGGAAGCGAGAAGTGAATTCTAATCATCTTTTAAAGTGAAGCTCCGGCGTGCGTCAGTACCACAGAACAGCCCAGCATAATGACTAGTTTGAGAGATGGCCACTTTGATGAAAAATGAACATGCATCACCTCTGAGCCTCTGAAACTTTTTTTTTTTTGTGCACAGTAGCTAAAAACGATGAGTTCACCATGAGGCATAGTCCTTTTTGTACTGCAGGAAAGTGATGAATCTTATTCAGCTGCCTAAAAGGTTTAATATGAAGTCAGCTGTGTGGCTAAAGGAATTGAAACTCACAAAATCACAAACCCCCAGCTCTTTAAATGTCAGGTGTTCTGTAAAGCTAAAGGGTTTTCACAATCATAAAATCTGTGTTCAGTTTCTACCACATTTGCGTCTTTTAAGTTGCATGATTCTCCTTAACATTGAATTTCATTTAATTTCCTCTTTTAAATTTCTTTAGAGAGCCATGTTTCATGTAAATTTTTGTTTCAATATCCCTTTTTGCGTGTGCTTTAACCCAGAGCACTAATGTCCTCAGTGGACTATAATTGGACTAATACACTGGAGCAGAAGTGCTGTCCAGAAAATTCAGCCAACAGACAGGTTAGGCTTGCGGAAGCTGGTTGACAGGTTGCTGTTAAGGTGACGTCAATGAGTACCTAAGCTTGGTGGATAGCCAAGAATAGCTTGGACCAGATAAAATAACTAAAAGGAGGTTGATTGTAAGATATAGAAAATAGTTGTTCCCAGGTAATAGATCGAGGTAAGAGATCGAGGTTCATCTGTTCTTGAATCTTTATGCCCCGGCTCATGTTGGTTACAGTGGGTTCATTCTTGTGGTGCTGGTGCAGAGGAGGATGTCTGTCTACACACTGAAGTAGTGAGTGCATTAACTCTCCTGGAGGGAGGGAGGGTGAGTGCAGAGACAATATTTAGAGTTCAGGGAAGTATCGGATCATTCTTAAGTGCTTGGCCAGAATGTGTGCAGTCTGTGTGAACTTAAACAAGATGGTCTTTATCGAGATTTTCAATCCTTTCAGACACTCTGCTGACAGCTTAATGAAGCTATTAAAATACTCCGTCACGTCAAGTCTTTAATTGCTCAGACAGGTACGCTAAATGCTTACAGGTCAGGTCCATGTTAAGTTCATTCTGGATATAACACAGACTCAATATGAGGCATTAAAGGTTAACATCAATAAAATCAAAAGCGTCCATCAAACCTCTTTCATTTCCTCTCCCAAATGAAAACACTAACACCCGGCTTGCTTGCATTTGGTATACATGAGCAGATCAATGTAAACAGATTAAGTGCAGAGTTTCACTGTAAGTCTCCGCTGCTCTGGGACTCTCTGGGGGTTGTTAGGTGGGATTGAGCATGTTTGTTACAAGTGGGGTAGGTGGCAGGTCAAGTATTTGGTGCTGCGAGCAAAATAAAGATTATAAGGACCATTGACGGATATCCTCAAAATCCAACAAAACATGTGCTATTTTCACAGCTGAGGATAGTAAAGAGCACAGGGTTAGGAGGCTAACGGGGGGGGGGGGTTGCTGGTTATGTAACATACATGCCTAGGGCCTGGTCACAAAAAGTTTTCTTCTGAAGATAAAAAGCATGTGCGCCATCTAAATCCCCCACACATGGTTCTAGTTTTTTTTTTTTGAGCGAACTGTCAGCTTCAGGCATCGATCTGACTGATGGAGTATCTAACGTAAATCCACCATGTCTCCACTTAACCTAACGTTGTTACACAAGCGCAGCAAGACCGGGCGGGATGAATCTGACTATTTGATTCGCAAAAATGTGAGAAGTCACCACTGAGACTAAATTCCAAAAAAAGGATAATCCCTGATGCGTAATTTATTTTGTGCAAACAAGCAGAAAAATATGCAGGCTGAGGCTCATACGGTACAGTATCTAGTTGCCAACATGACACTATTTTCCTGCCGCCCTTTATGCACCTTCTCCGGCATCTTTATTACTTATGTCGTCTCTGATTAGTTGTTTCCCCTGTTTTGATTTAGTAAGTTAACTGGCAATACATCAGGATATATAAGCTGTTATCAGAATGTGCTGAAAGTTGATATGGCCGTTGTTATCGCCAGTAATATTCCTGAGGAGGGGAAAGTACATGCAAAGGCGGAGTACCAAAAATGATATTGATTCATGTTGGACTCACATGCAGTTTGTAGATGTGGACAGACTTTGTTCCTCCAAGCCAAAGTACACTAATGAAGAGACGGGCAGTTCGGTAATTACAAAGAAACTGGAAATGATTTTGAGGCTTGTTCACTAAAATTGTACTTATGGGATGGGTTTGAATTTACCATTGTCAACTTTCAAACTGAAAGGAAGGGCGTATATGTACAGTTTAAGGTGCAATTTATTATGACAAGTTAAAATTTATAATCAAAAATGAAAGCGATCCAAACTAAACTCCACTTGGTGGCTATCCATGTACACTTGTTTTCTTCACATCTTATCCGTGTTTTGTTTTCTCAGTTTCCCTTCCTGTGCTTTCCTTCCAGCGCCGCCGGTGGTGAAATCTTCGACCAGTGTGTTGCTGATAACGATGACGCCTTCACGGAGAAAGATGTGATCCGGCTGGCCAAGCAGATCCTCAACGGAGTGGCCTTCCTGCACCGAAACAATGTGGTGCATCTGGATCTGAAAGTAAGCACACCGAAACATTATATGACAATATAGGGCAACGTATTCCCTCGCGGGGGGAGACTGAGGGAGATATGATTTCTGTTATGCAAGAACGGCTCATTCAGTGTGTTACGACCCTGTTCCCACAAGGAATCATTCGTCAAAGGAATGTCACTGACCTATCGTGTTTTCTTAAATAGACCCTGAGGTAAAAAGGAAGTCATCATGGAGGCTTTCAGTCTACGGAAGTGTGTTGAAAAATTAACCAAGCGTCTGGTTTCTCATTACACGTTACACAATTCTTTTAAAAGTGAATGAGCGACTAAAAAAAACTGCATTTGCTCTAGATGAAATGATCAGGGTAGGTGTATAATGACATGCTGTAGTGTGAGGTAGCGTTTTCAAGAGGTGAATCTCATGTTCTCTTCAGTCGCTCTTGTGGTTTGATAGACTTAAGTGGCCCAGGCTTGTTTTCTCCTCTTGTGTTTATCTCAAATGCTTCAACCAGCTCTGGCATTAAGCCAGTCTAACCCAGAATTAACACAGTTGTACGTACACTAGAGTATTTGCACACTCAAACCAAGTGGTTGGCAGGACTACCCTACCTGTTTTCAGTCTCGTCTGATAGGCTTAATGGATGATCTTAGCTCAGAGGAGCAACTAGTACGCTCACTGACAAACCAGAGCCCGGATCCTCTTGGGACCAGTTACCTCAAATGCTTTGACTCAGTCACAGTAACATATAATTATAGACCTCAGACATCTTGAATAATCATCAGTCCTTATGTAACGTACCTGTGTCTAACCTGTGTTTTCGTCATTTCCAGCCCCAGAACATCTTGCTGACCAGCGCCAGGCCTATCGGTGACATTCGTATCGTGGACTTTGGCTTGTCCAGATGCATGGACAACATCACAGAGGTCAGGGAGATCCTGGGTACCCCAGAGTACGTGGGTGAGTCCTGGTTTTAAGTCCTTAAAAAACAGAGAATCACCTGTTTCTTTTCAATCTGAGTCTCATTTATCGTGACTAATTGCAGCCATGTGTTTGTGTTGCAGCTCCAGAGATCCTGAGCTATGAACCCATCAGCACTGCTACAGACATGTGGTAAGTGTGCTACTGTAGTTAATGAGACTATTTCCACCCATTTTCATGGATGCCATGCAGAAGTCATTTAGTTTGTGCTTTGTTACCCGGAATAAAGACATATTCAGCACAGTGACATCACCTCCCACGCATGCAGACAACAGTTTTATGTCTAGACCTTTGACCATTAGATCGTCTTTGCTTCATACTTCCAGTTGATTAATGACGGCAGCATAGTGTAAGACAGCCAGATCTGTTGTGCCACAGCGTGTCGCAAAACAAATTCTGTAACCATCAAATATGACAGATTACCTCATTACCTCTCTCCTCTTTCTCCCTCCCTCTCTGCCAGGAGTATCGGGGTACTGACCTATGTCATGCTGACAGGCGAGTCTCCCTTCCAGGGTGACAGCAAGCAGGAGACATTCCTCAACATCTCCCAAGTCAACGTGGACTACTCGCAAGACACGTTTGAAGGAATCTCCTCCCTGGCTGTTGACTTCATCAAGTCCTTGTTAGTTAAAAACCCCAGGTGAGGCTGTTTTACCTTAGTAATGAAAATGATCAGATGCTCTGATTATAGCTAAAACTGCCCAAAATTTCCATCAGCATTACTTCGAGCTGATTTACACACCAAGGATGTGAGTCAGGTTGATACAGCACGGAAATACATCTGTGTGCGTCTAAATGAGTGTGTGTGTGGTAAGAAGATTTGCGTCACTTAGGCAACAGAACATTTCCTTTGTTTTGCAAATGGTGGTTGTAAGCTCACCTCGTTACAAAAATGATGCCTGTGTGTTCATTTTAATGTTACACCAAACACTGACGCATCAGCTTTAAGTGTCACCATGTTAAAAAAAAACAAAAAAACATTGTTAAACTAAAGTGATTTCCATGGGAAGCTATATAACACTACTTCTAATGAACTCTAACCCTAATTCTGATTGAGAGCTCCAACACTGAGTCCTTTTTTAATCAGCACAATTTGTTGATGTAAAGTAGCAGCAGCCTCCGTCTCACATCCAGAGCCATAATCTCAAGTCGGTATCATTTAACTGCAGCAGATTAGTGGTGGCATTGGAAAAAGTGGAAGATTCCTGAGTGTTTGAGTAATCGGCGAGAGATGGAGGGGGGAAAAATCTTGAGAGCAAAAAAAAGTGCTTTTTTTTTTTTTTTTGTGGTTTTCCAAACCAAATGTTGAAAAGGAATATGGCCGACATCTGCAAGAGAATGGATTGAGTGAATCAGAAGATCCAGGCAATCCATTGGTTATGTAAACTCTTTGGGAATTTCCACTCATCCAGTGTTATTGTGTTTGTGTGTACAGGAAGAGAGCCACGGCAGAAGAATGCCTCAACCACCCCTGGCTGAACCCGCTCCCCCACTCCCACTCCCACTCCCACCCGCACCTCCACACCAGGCCGGCATCCTCCTTGGACGAGCCAGAGACGAGCCAGTCCGAGTCGGAGCCCGAGAGCCCGGCTCCATCCCCTGAGCTGGGCTTGATCGGGTCATACCTCACCCAGGGTGGGCTGAAGACGGGCCGTGACGCATTCTCCTTCAGCGATCCCCCCTTCCCCACGCTGCCTGAAATACAGCAGGAGCTGATCTGCTGAATGACGCTTCACAGGTGGAAAGAAACTGAACAAATTCAAACTGAACGGAGCAGACGCTGAGAGCCAGTGAGCCTGCAGCTTCTTGGTCTGGATCGGACACAGGGCCATGCTATATGGATGCTGTATGCCTGCTGCTGGCTGCTTCTACTGCTGTGATGTCTGTGAGCTGGGCTGTGTGTAGTTTGATACCTCTGCGTGTGTGTGTGTGTGTGTGTGTGTGTGTGTGTGTGTGTGTGTGTATGTGTATGTGTAAGAGAGAAATAATACATGCTACTCCATGCTGATTTATGATTGCACGGCGGGAATGTGAGAGGAATGAGGATGCAGGGGAAAAGAGTGGGAGAAGACACACAAGGGCTGTGTCGCAGGACTGCACTGCTGCCTTAAAAAGTGACAGAACTGAACCAGACTCAGCTTGATACTGTGACTAGTTCAACCCTGCACGCACACTGGTTTCTCTTTCTTACCAATTAGCCTTTTAAGGAGGACAGGCAGCCTCTTGCTTCCTTGGGAAATGACTTCACTCACTGTGTGCTCTCATCAAAACAAGTTATGCTTCAGCTGACCCAGACATACCTTCTGTGATGAGTTTTCTTGAAGGAAGTAAAGGGTTTTGACAGATGGTTCTACTTAACAAAGGAATTAAAGCGATGGACAGCATCTACGCTGAAGTCGGACGTTAACTGTCCCACTCTTTTGTGTGTTTATTTATGTGTGTTTGTTCTACCACTTCAGCTCCTTACATACACAAAGCCACATCAGTGCCTGAGTTTGAGGTGGACATGGTAGCATACTTATTTTTTTAAGGACAATCTTGAGCACTTTTTTTTTTTTTTTTACTTTGTTATTGGAACTTCCGTGTAATCGTAAGAAACCAAAGGCTCATTAAGCACAGTCAGCTGTCACAATGTACTGTACATATTAACCACCATTCTCCACCATCCACTGTTTTTTGTCACATGACCTTTTTGTTTTTTCACAAAGTGCCACTTTTTCAACCTCACTTCTGTGATCATATTGGAGTTAAAAGTTTGACCTGGATCTTTTTTGGGTTTTTTTTTGTTGGCTATTGCACAAGTTGCACAATTTTATTTTTTTTTGTACTTAACTGCGATGTTGCCATTAGATTACATGCTCTTTTTAAATATTGTGAAAACATCAGTCATGGAAAGAGGGAACAGTCTGGGCTGAAAGTTCAGAACAGTTCACTTTTGTTATTGGAACTGTAACAGATGAACAATGACATGGTCAACTGAAGAGCCCAGAGTTGTATAAATATGTGATATTTGCCTTCAGATACTCGGGAGCAGAGAAATAAGAATTTCTCAAAAGTACTGAAATGTATATTGTGAGTTAGTATTAAAATTAATCTGTAAAGATAAGTTGGGGTTTTTTGTTTTGTTTTTGTTTTTTGTCTTTTTTTTACCATTGTATGAATGTTAACAGCATTATATCCTGTCTTATTTTGTACGTTAAATTTTACTTATTCTTGTTGTTTTCTGCTTATGAATTTCAGGCCGGTTTGCACTTGTCCTTTTTGGACGTTATGTTAAAATGAATAAATGATGATGGCATGCATTGCAAAATGTAACTAAGAAAAAAAATACATGTGCATTTTGTATCAAACTCTAATGTCTGTGTGATTCTTTTTAAAGCAGCAAATTAATGTCGTCTGTCACTTTGTGTGTCACTTGTCAACCATTCTGGTTCAGATTATATGTCAACAACGGATAGATGGATTGTGATGAGCATTTACACATGTATACATGACCCTCAAAGGATGAATCGTAATGACTTTCCTCTGGTGGGACCATCATCAGATCAAAAATTTAACATCCCAACATTCCCATCACCATCAGCCAAGTTTGGTGCTTATTAGCAAATGTTAACATGCTAAACTAAACTATAACAAACATTAGGCTATACCTGCTTAGCAACAGTGTATTAGCATAGCTGATGTTAGCATTTAGCTCAAAACTCAGTTATGCCGTAAGTGCAGCTTCAAAACTGCTTGGCTGTGCAAAATCCATGCATGAGCTTTGCAGACTGAAATATATACACACATAGTGGTTCGCAACCTTTCAGGCTTGTGATCAAAGTGAAGCAATGTATTCACACGCGTGGTGGGCTTTTTAAACAAAGATCAATATTCTTAGCTCAGATTGCTTTATTTGAATAGTTTTCAGAAGTCTGACTTGGTAAATCTTTTATAATAAAAAGCAACAACAGAGAAAAAAAAAGCTCTTTCTTGTCAATCACTTGAGATCCCTCAGATTGATCTGACGACCCTTTGGAGGATCCCTGGAAACCATTACTCGCATTTTTGTATCACCCCACTTTATGCTTTCATCCCTCTATAAACCCTGTGTCTCGTGATCCCATTTCTCATTGCGCCCAGTGCTGATGATGTTTGTTTGCTTGACTGTGTGTGCGTAGTCAGTAGAAAAGCAGATCTCATACCTAAACAGATTACCCATGCCATCATATTGCTGCTGAAGCATCTGCTTTTCCTCTCAGTGTATCTATTTACAGAAACAGTGTGTCACAAAGAAAATAAAAAGTATTCTCTTGAGCCAGTCCTCCACAAATATCCAGCAGTCTCTCAGAACAGGAAATGCCAGCATCCTGTGAAGAGGAACACAGAGTAATGTTTTCCACTGTCGTAAAGTTTGTCTCTTTCTGTCTTTTCTCGCTCATGCTCACACTCTTGTGCTTGTTTACTTGTGTCAGGTTAAACAACATCCCTGCCTGCCAATATCCTGAATTCTTGCTTTAATGTGCTCTTCCTCTCGAGGTCGGCAGCGAGCCAGTAAGGAGAGAGCGAGGCTCCCCGCAGGGTCCTGCTCTGGTGGCTCTTGGCAGGACTTACCGTTTCCCCTAAAGAAAATCCTGGAGCCAAGGAATGCCAGAAATGTTCATAACTGGCCTCCTTTCTTTCTTCAAACCTTGTCCTTTATGCCTCTCTTCCCTCTTATCCTCCTTATGTTTTTTTTTTTTTTTTCCTCAGTGGGAGGTGGTATCGTTTCCACACTGCAGCACACACACATAGTCACATATAAACATATGCGGTTATTGAAGTGGTTGATTACGTGGTTGTTTCTTAAAAGGACTCTCTGGATCAGTTCATATTTAAGGTGACCATTAGAGGATGATTTAAGACAGATGTGGAGACAGTTTACGCTCTCTCCTGAATGGTGAGTGCGCTGCAAAATCTGGCTTTGTAGCAAAAAGAGGACTTGACTCCTCCAGATCCAAACAAACACAAAGAGCCCACCGAAGCTTATCGTGACATCCAGATAACCTGCTCTCAACAATCCATGTGGATTGGAACTAAGGTCTGGCTAAATGGTTTTTGAAGGCAACAAATATTACTTTGACACACCACAATGAGGCGCATTATGTTGCAAAACCCATCTGTCTCTCTTGAGTCTGTGTAACAACAATAAAAGAAAAAAGATAACAGTATTACAAACACTGATTTTCTTTGCTCTATAAATTTTTTTTTTGCTGTAGGCACTCAACAGTTGTTTCATCTCACGCTAACCAGCCGCACA
The DNA here is from genome assembly GCF_002814215.2 of Seriola lalandi dorsalis. Taxonomy (NCBI): domain Eukaryota; kingdom Metazoa; phylum Chordata; class Actinopteri; order Carangiformes; family Carangidae; genus Seriola; species Seriola lalandi. The sequence continues at coordinate 212,240 of NW_019525072.1, read as the reverse complement.
TCCTAAAGCCAAGTCCGTCATCGCTTCCAGCTGCCACACTTTGATCCCTTGAGGTTCGTGAAAATCCAGACCTTGGATTTCAAAATGTAAACCTCTTGGGAAGCTGGAAAGGCTACATTCTGAACCGTAAAAGGTCAAGACTATCAGTTATATAACCTAAGATTGTTTGACAGCAGGGTGATATTTTGACTGTGGCTTTTCCATCTATGTGCCGCTGAGCATGCTGCAAAAACTGTGCCATGACATGTACTGAAATATTTACTTATGTAAAGATATTTTCTTCACCACAGTCAAATATTTGTTGTTATTTGGGTGGACGAGGAGTAAATCCAATGGAGCTCCCTAAAATAGCTCATCCAAACTTCAAGATTATCTAAGGCCTTTAAGTCACATAAAGTACCACACGGAGCCAGATAGTACTAAAAAATACCACTAACAAACAGAAAGTACAACAGCAGCAGCGCAAAGAGCTACAAATGAGGATTTTGTCTAACACTAACCCTATTAGTAAGAGAACTTCCAACAACTTTTTAAAATCCTTTTTTGTTAATCAACTGGTTCAAAGCATGTTGAGTACAATTTGTTAAATGTATGGTGCTTTGTGGTGCTCTGAGATATTTTGTGCCCTGTTCTTCTTTATTTACCTGACCTGGAAAAGTTTCTTTGTATCCTCACCAGTTACACATATGTATATGATAAGATATGATACTGCAAAGACAGGCAAAAAAGCAGTTTGGGGTCTTGCTCAAAAGCACTTCTAGAGAGCATACAGTCCTCTTGGTTAGACCAATGGATATCAATTAGAAGCCTCCACGAATGGCCTATTTCCATCACGAGTGAGACATGAAGGGAGCGTTCCCAGCTCCTCATAGCGTTCCACTCTCTCTCTCTCCGTCCGCCTGACCTCCTGCTCCAGTTGTCTCCCTCCGTCTCCTCTAACTGTCGTGTTTTTCTCTCCCCCTGTCTATCTCAATCTCACTATCTCTAGATCTCTCTCAATGCACCAGTTTTCTCAGAAGTATGGTTCCACTCGCACCTTACATAATGGGGAAATTCCTTTACGCTCATGTTCCTGATTATACTGCCGTTATGGAGAGAGTACACTAATGTCAGAGACCTCAATACAGCGTAAGGGGGGGGGGGGGGGGGAGGGGGGGGATCAGAAAAACAAAATCTATTCTCCTCAGGGGTTGGAAAATCCGCAACCTCCGGCAGCCT